>NC_053425.1:868135-1173919 GCF_007990345.1 Gossypium hirsutum
TCCAACTTGGCCAAGCTCGTTAAGCCCACATGGCTACAATCGAGCCACCATACGGCCGTGTGATGTGCACATCTATGCCTTCATCAACCACACGGCTGTGTACTTGCACACGGCCTACCACACGGATGACCACATGCCTGTGAGGCGTCGACAGTGGCCTTTGTCAACTTTTGCCAAAAACTCGTTTTCTTCATTTTGGGTACACACCTGGTATCGTTTCCCTGCGAAAACTATCTCGAGCTTTCCAAAACCTAAAATTAGAGTATCCAACAATGATTTAACAAATTGATTAACCAAATCAACATAAGAATTGACCAAATCCCGACTTACTACCAATAACAAATCGTTTCTAACGCGAACTAAACTGTTGAAGTGAATAACGATGCTTCACCGCCTTCTCCTGAGCCATAGAATTTAAAACCCCACCAATATCAGTTATCTATACAATGCACAAAACTCAAAACTAACATTGACAAAAGCTAAAACTTACTTACCAATCCGATTAAAGATTCCCAGACGTAAAAACCACAATTGCTCAGAAAAACGGAAGCACTAGTAAAAGAAATTAGAAATTACAGTGGCAACATAAGAGGAGGGAAGAAAAATGTCAGAGAGCAAAAGAAACTAACATCAGGAAATTTTGGGGATTTTTTTCCTAGAAGAGAGAAAAGAAAAAATAAAACTAAAATAAAAGATAATATAATCTTCTTTTTACTCCCCACTAACCCTTAACATCCAACTTCCCAGAATCTAACTCCATCAAGACTATATCAAGAAACCGAGCAAAAAGATTAGCATTAACACTCACGTAGAAATTTGAACACAGGACCTCCATCATATTAACCCCCCTTACCACTTGAACCAGTAAGCTCATTCTAATATAGTTTTATAGACAGTTTAATATAAGCCCATTGAACAAAGATAGGGCTTAATTCCAAAAATAACAAAATTTTCCAAAGGTAGGCTTGAACTTGAGACCTCACACACACACCCAAAACACTTAACCATTGAAACAAATACACAATTGTGTGTCAAATATTTACAGAAATAGAAACATATATTTTAGGGCATTATAGTATTTTTATGACTTAAAGACCTATTTAATTTTTGTGCTTTTATGTTATTTTACCATGTACATTGTTGAGGTTGTTATGAATAGTTTGAATTGATCTAGCTTAGTTAATATTAAATGACGAGGCATGAATTAATTTGAATAAATAGAAAATTTAAATTGGATTAGTTTTAGACAATTGGTATGAAATTAAATTGAGGTATATTGTGACATATGATAATTTATTTGTCGATGGTAGAATCTAAATTGTAATGAACGTGATTCGGTCTACATGTAACGAAATGAGAAAAAGGATAACTTAATAATTGTAAGGAACGCATCAGAAAACAATTGATATGCCATAAGGGCTAGAGTGCTATATAAATCATTGTTGTCGGACAATTTGGGGTGGTAAACCATCATTGTCGAGCAATATGGGGTGGTAGGTCATCGTTGTCGGGCAACCTGGGATGATAGATCTGAATTGAAAAACTATTATTGTCGGATAACTCAGGTTGGTAGGCATTGTGCAGAAAGTCATCGTTGTTAGGCAATCCAGGATGACAAATCAAGTTGAAGTGATAATGAGCTAAACATTACCTAGAAAAAACTGAGCTTATAAGCTTGGGATTTTGTTGAGAAGGTAACATGAACTTGGGCTTTATGTGTAAGGAATGAATACCAAGTGATGAGATTACAACTTAAATGCTACATTGTATCATCGCTATTATGTTGCTTTATGTTATAGATATACTACTGAGTTATGTTACTCAATATTGTAGGATTTATTTTCAATGCATAGTCTAGGTTTCACGTAAAGGTCTTATGTATCGACTTCCATATCTAAGCATTACTCTCAGACTCAACAAAATTTATTTGTTTGATCTTCTTTTTATAACTTGGCATGTATCTAGGTGGCTGGATCAAGTTGAATTTGATGTTAAAGATGGTATATAATTAACTTTGACATGTTGTTATGTGTATATATATGGTATGTAACTTAGGATTCCTTTAGTTGAATGCTATAAAGTATGAGAAGGTGCTTGAGAATGCAATGCATATATGTACCTAACAAATTGTTGATATGTTATATGTCAATAAGTGCAACTATGTGTGATTTGAAACTGCTATGGATGATTGAATGGTAATTAATTAATGAATATGATATATTGTAACTTGAATCCAATGATTGAGTCAGATGTAAGGTGTTACAATCACTTCCATTTAAGCACTATATTTTTCTTAGCAATTAGCAACTACTCGTTTCAAGAAAAGGAAAACTACAAAACTCTAAATCAATGTTGAAGTCGTCCATTAAAGGTATTAAAATATTCTATTTCATAGTAGAGGAATTATAATTAATTTTTTTAATATGGTACAAAGGCTTGCAATATGGTAAATTATTGTAGAGGGATTATAATTAAATACATCCCTATAGAATGAATGCTCATATTCCATTCAAGTTGGGTCTTTATAAAGAGGGCTTTCCTAAGCTATTAGCATTCAGAATTAAAACAATAAAACACTATTTCATTTCCTCTTGCTTCATATTTCATGATTACGATGTCAAGTTTGAGGTCTCATAAACTTGTTTTATTTTTTGCAATATCTTGTCTTCTTCTTCAGGAGAAATGCACCGATGCTAGTGAGTGCAGACAGAGTGAGAGAAAAGCACTACTTGAATTTAAGCACAGCCTTCAAGCTATGAATTCATCAGGCAACGACGCCCTTTCTTCATAAAAAAGTGAGGAGTGCTGTCTTTGGCTAGGTGTCAATTGCAACCGCCTTACAGGATGTTAAGAAAAAGCTGCTGAATATACAAGTAAAACAGAACAAAGGACTTAAATTCTAAGCAAAAAGAAGTCAAAAAATTAGAGACGGTGAAGTGTTCTGCTTTATTCCATGAAGAGTACTATAAATACTTAAAATAGCTAACAACTAAATCTCCTAAATAGAAGGAACATTACTGGCACTAAACAAAGAATAGGTCTGTTTGAAACAGACTTTGACTGACTCAACTACTAACTTATTCAATCAGTAAATAGTAACAAATAATTTCTACATTAACCTTTAACACTCCCCCTTAATGTAGACACTCTCCAACACCCAACAACTCTCTCAAATACACGAATTTCTTCGGTGGAAGTGGCTTTGTGAACAAATCAGCAACTTGTTCTTCAGTGCAGCAGTACTCCATCTTGATATCTCCCTTTGCAACCAGCTCTCTTATGAAATGATGATGTGTTTCAATGTGTCTTGTTCTACTGTGATAAATAGGGTTTTTTGTCATTGCAATTGTTGACTGATTATCACAATAGATGGTAGTTGCCTCCACTTGTGTTTGCTTTAAATCATCAAGAATTCTTCGTATCCAGACAGCTTGATAAGCAGTAGTAGTAACAGCCATATATTCAGCCTCCGAAGATGATAAAGCAGTTGAAGGTTGCTTCTTTAAGCTCCATGAAACAACTCCGCTACCCAAAGTAAAAACGTAACTAGTTGTACTCTTGCGATCTTCAATGCAGCCACCCAAATCACTATTTGAAAAGCCATACAGCCTTGTTAGAGAACTTATACCATATTCCAAATGAGCTTGTCCCCTTCAAATAGCGCAAAATTCGCTCGGTAGCTCCAAAGTGATGCTTGTTTGGACTTTGCATATATCTAGACAAGAGACTTGTTACTTGCAAAATTTCAGGTCTACTATTTGTTAGATACAACAGACTTCCAATCAAACTTCGAAATAATTGGCAGTCAATTTTCTCTTCCTCATCATCTAAACACAATTTTTGATTGGTGCACATTGGAGTACTCACGAGATTGCAATCCTTTAAGTTGAACTTTTCAAGAAGATCATTCACATATTTTTCTTGAGACATAAAAATACCCTCTGCACATTGTTTAATTTCTAGTCCCAGAAAGAAACTCATCAACCCCAAATCAGTCATTTCAAATTCGTCTATCATCAGCTTTTTAAACTCATTCAACAAAGCACTACTATTGCTAGTATAAATCAAATCATCAACATAAAGGCAAATAATGAGAATATCAGAAGTACCTTTATTTTTCACACATAGATTTGGCTCACTAGGACTTCTTTGAAAACCATTATTGCTGAAATGCCCATCAATTCTTCCATACCAGGCTCGCGGTGCTTGCTTTAAGCCGTATAGAGCCTTTTTCAACCTATTCACTTTCTCTTCTTGATTTGCAATCTCGTAACCTTTTGGTTGCTGCATATATACTTCTTCTTATAGGATCCCATTTAAAAAAGCCGACTTGACATCGAACTGATAAACCTCCCAACTTAATTGAGCTATAATTGATAGAATAACACGTATGGTGTCAAATCTTGCCACCGGAGAGAAAGTTTCTTGGAAATCTAACCCTTCACGCTGCATGTACCCTCGTGCAACCAGTCTTGCTTTATGCTTTTGAATGGAACCATCAGCCTGGAATTTAGTTTTGAAAATTCGTTTTAACCCAACAGCTTCTTTTCCATTTGGAATGTCTACTAATTCCCACGTATTGTTCCTTTCCAAGGCTTCCATTTCACCATCCATCGCATCTCGCCATTCCTTCGATTTGATTGCTTCTTCAAAGATGATTGGATCTTCAATTCGGGCGAATTGGCATTGCTTAGTGCTTTCATAAATTTCTGCCAATGATCTCCATTTTCTAGGTGGTGATTCTGATGTAGAAGAGCTTGATGAAGTGGTATTTGGAACTACTGAAGGACTGCTTGGTGCTGATGAGTAAGAACTTCCATCTCCATTTTCTTGACTAGGATGAGTGTTGAGACATTCACCATCTTCTAGTAATGCTTTTGAACCTGCTTGTAATTCCTTCTAATTCCAAGAGTTTTTCTCATCAAAAACAACATCACGACTAATTAATAGCTTCTTAGATAAAGGATTATAAAATTGATATCCTTTAGTTTCTGAGCTATACCCAACAAAGATACATTTAGTGCTATTATCATTTAACTTTCCACTCTTTTG
Source organism: Gossypium hirsutum (assembly GCF_007990345.1). Classification (NCBI taxonomy): domain Eukaryota; kingdom Viridiplantae; phylum Streptophyta; class Magnoliopsida; order Malvales; family Malvaceae; genus Gossypium; species Gossypium hirsutum. The sequence continues at coordinate 873,188 of NC_053425.1, forward strand.
AGATGGAATATGCACAAATGCAATGCAACCAAAAACTCTCATATGAGTTACCTCAGGTTTCCACCCATGCCATGCTTCAAATGGTGTTTTTTGTTCTAGAGCTGCTGTTGGAGATCGGTTGAGAATGTACATTGCTGTGTGAATTGCTTCTGCCCAGAAACTTTTTGGAAGATCTTTAGCTTTCAGTAAGCATTTTCCCATTTCAACAAGACTCCAATTCTTCCTCTCAGTGACTCCATTTTGTTGAGGAGTGTAGCTTGCTGTTAGCTGGCGTTGAATGCCAGATTCTTCACAGAATTTGTTGAATTTAGTAGAGAGAAATTCTCAACCACGATCTGTCCGCAAGGTCTTTATAGGTTGGCCACTTTGTTTCTCAATACTTGCTTTAAACTTCTTGAAAACTGAAAGAGCCTCTGACTTTTCTTTGACAAAGTACACCCACGTCATTCTACTGTAGTCGTCTACAAAGACTAAAAAGTACCTGTTGTTATTGAGAGAAAGTGTTCTCATTGGTCCGCAAAGATCAGCATGAATAAGTTCAGCAAGTTGGGAAGCTCTCCTTGCCTTGCCCTTTGGAAATGAATCTCGATGTTGTTTCCCAAAAACACAGCTCTCACACACATCACCAACATTTTTTATTAGAGGTAAACCATCAACTAGACTCTTTTCAGACATGAGTCTTAAACTACCAAAATTTAATTGCCCATATCTGTGATGCCACAGCCAAGTTTCATCAAATGATTCTGCCTTCAATGCAAGCCTATCATCAGTTGCAAAATTATAAGGAAAAATCTTATTTTTTGCCATCGGAACACTAGCTAACAGGTGCTTTTTCGATTTATCCTTAAAAATGCAGCAATTGAATTCTTCAAAGACAAGTGATTACCCATCCACCATAAATTTCCCAACACTTAGCAAATTAGAATTTAAATCTGGAACAAACAAAACATTATGAATGCAATTAAGACCCAGGGAATTCAATTGCACAGTACCTTTTCCCTTTGCTATACGAACAGTTCCATCACCAAGCGTAATTCGGCTAGTTAGTGATTTATCTAAGTTGCTGAAGAGACTTAATTCACTTGTCATATGATTGCTACAGCCACTATCTATGTACCAAACTTCAGGAGAACACTCCTTAGCACTGAAGCACGCAACGAACAGGCTCTCTGTCTCATCTTCTTCACTATCTTCATGAGCCAAGTTAGCTTGCTTCTCTTTAAGCTTGCAAAACCTCTCAATATGCCCGTACCTTCTACAATAGTAGCATTGTTTTGGACTACTATTTTCTCCTTTATCACCATCTCTATAACGTTGGTTCTGTCCATTGAATCGGCCACCAGCCTTACCTTTTCCTCTCCCACGAGATGAATTTCCTCCACGCCAGTCATTGAAGTTTGTTTCGCTGGTGCCCTTTCCACCACGAGAGTATTGCTCCCTACTATAAAAGGCATTCTCAACAGATGCATTACCATACCTTTTCATCCTATCATCATGAGAATAAAGAGAGCTTTGCAACTCATCAACAGTTAACACACTCAAATCTTTTGACTCTTCTATAGCTGCAACTACATGATCATATTTCCTAGGTAAACTCCTAAGAATTTTCTCAACTACCCTTTGCTCACTTAAATCCTCACCATATTTTCGAATTTGATTCACAACATCAATAACTTTTGACACATAATCATCCAGAACATCATCATCTTCCATAATAAAATTATCAAACTTCCTACGCAGAGTTTGAAGTTTGACAGTAATCACCTTTCAGTACCTTGATATGTCGTTCGCAGCGTGTGCCATGCTTCTTTCGAACGCGTCACCGCTTCAATGCGAGGAAAAATTGATTCATCCACAGCTTGTTGGATGAAAAACAAAGCTTTAGCATCTCTCTTTCTGATATCTTTGAGAGTCTCAGCTGCAACCTCCTCTTCACTGTATCCATTTTCCACCAAGTCCCATAGGTCTTGGGACAAAAACAAAGTCTTCATCTTAGTGCTCCAAACTCCATAGTTGCTGCCTTGAAAAATTGGAACCAACGGCTGTGAAAGGTTCACTCCATTCTGATTGCTTGCCATCATAAGCTTGAACACAGGCCTCGAGTAGCTCGGATACCAGATGTTAAGAAAAAACTGCTGAATATACAAGTAAAAACAGAACAAAGGACTTAAATTCTAAGCAAAAAGAAGTCAGAAAATTAGAAACGGTGAAGTGTTCTGCTTTATTCCATGAAGAGTACTATAAATACTTAAAATAGCTAACAACTAAATCTCCTAAATAAAAGGAACACTACTAGCACTAAACAAAGACTAGGTCTGTTTGAAACAGACTTTGACTGACTCAACTACTAACTTATTCAATCAGTAAATAGTAACAAATAATTTCTACATTAACCTTTAACACAGGATATGTTGAAATGCTCGATTTTAGTGACCGATTATGGGTTATAGCAGGTACAATTAGCCCTTCACTGCTTAAACTACATCATTTGACTTCTTTAAATTTCAACAGTAATGATTTTAATGGAAGTCTCATCCCAGAGTTTTTTGGTTCCTTGAAAAAATTGAAATTACTGGATCTCTCTAATGCTAATTTTAGAGGTCCAATTCCTTCTCTACTTGGAAATCTTTCAATGTTGGAAACTCTTAGATTGGGTGGTAACGGTGGAGACGTGACGTATCGCCATAATTTTAAAAAATGTTCAGTGTTGGAAAACTTGAGTGGCTTTCCCATCTTTCTCGTTTGAAAGAGGTTGATCTCAGTTTCACAAACCTGAGCAATGCCAATGATTGGTCTCAAGTCATTAGCCACCTCCCTTTGCTTCAAAATCTAAGTCAAGACATTGTGATCTTCCAAGCATATCTTCTTCATCACTTTCCCTTGCCAACTCTTCTACATCTCTCACCTATCTCGATCTCTATGATAATAATCTCCCTTCTTCTGCCATATATCCATGGTTGTTTAATGTTAGCAGCAACCTTGTTTCACTTGACCTCTCAAGTAACCAGTTGAAAGGTCCAATTCCAGATGCTCTCGGAACATGATGGCTATTCAAGAACTTTATCTGAGTGATAATCTTTTTATATTAGCTGAAAATCAAGTTAGGGCGATTCAGGGTTGAATGAAATTGGAAAACTACTAGATTTTAGGTTCTAGATCTTGGGTACAACCTTCTAAATGGATCCATAAGCAAAAGCCTTGGGCAACTTTCCAACCTGCAAGTCTTGCGGCTTGCAGGGAATTGTTTTGATGGTGATGTGATTTCCGAAGCTCATTTCTCAGATTTCACCAATTTACAGGAGTTGGATTTATCGTACACTTCTTTGAATTTAAAATTCAACACCGGATGGATTCCTCCTTTTCCACTGAGTCAAATAAAGCTTTGCTCTTGCAAGTTAGGGCCTCGTTTCCCAGATTGGCTTCGGACTAAAATTTACTTCCAACCGGTTTTGGATTACCTTGATATTTCTGCTTCAGGAATTTCGGATTTTCTTCCCTACTGGTTTTTGGACAAATTTCAGGGATTATCGTACATAAACATGTCTTTCAATCAGATCAGTGGTACTTTTCCAAATAACTCTGTCCACATAATCCATCTAGATCTAAGCTCTAATAATTTCTCAGGACCATTGCCACGTTTTTCTTTAGACTTTATGGAAATGGGGACCATTAACCTTTCCAAAAACAAGTTTACTGGTCCGGTCTCTCCAATTTGCAATATTACTGGTGAAGGTTTTTTGGCATTGTTTGATCTCTCAAATAATCTATTTTCTGGAGTGGTTCCAGACTGTTTTGGAAGTTTCCCGTTTTTAACAGCTTTGAATTTGGGTGATAATAGTTTCTCAGGCTCACTTCCAAGATCCTTAGGATCTCTGATTTCTCTTGAAATGCTAAGGTTACGTGGTAATAAATTCTCTGGAGTATTACCTTCATCTTTACAGAATTGTGCCAAGTTAAAATTCCTGGACTTGAGTGATAATGAATTCGAAGCGTGTGAAAGAGTAAAATTATTGTACTAAAAAATCACACTAAGTTCAATTCCCAGGAAAGAGAGTGTCACGGGATACTTAGTAAAGTCTTTCCTAGCCAGAATATCCTCTATCGTAATTTATAGCACAATAAATCCTACATCAAATTTACAATATGAACAATAAATAGTAAAGAACACAGAATTTTAACGAGGTTCGGCAAATTTGCCTACGTCCTCGGGCACTACCAATATATTTCACTCCAAAATACAAGTGAACTTTACAATGGGAGAGAGAACAATGCCTTAGTAGAGATGGCAAATGTGGGATGATGAGAATGAGCAATGGTTGGCTATTTATAGTGAGATTCAAGGGCCACTTGCAAGTCACTATTCACTTAGGACCAAAATTGCTATTTTCCCATGCCCAACACTAAATAAATATTTGGTGCCATAACTTTGACCTTTCCAAAGTATGGGTAGGTATGGGAAAGGTATGGCAAGGTATGGGGTATATTTAATATCTCCACCTTGAAGATTTGATTAGGATAATATTATCTTCACGCAATTCTTTCTGCTTTTGACAAAATACTGATAGTGCTCTCACTGTTAAACTTGCAGGATATTAATCAAGTTCAACAATGTTGAACTTGTTGATGTTACACCTTGTTCATCATATTGCGGGATTATCTGCAGTCTTGATTTCTGAAGACAATTTTCCCTCTTCAATAATTTCCCGCACAAAATGGAATCGTACGTCGATATGTTTGTACGTGCATGATAGACTTGATTCTTTGCTAAATGAATAGCACTTTGACTATCACAATACACGTTAATATGCTCCTGAACCAACCCCAAGGTTTTAGCCATACCTTGTAACAAATAGCCTCCTTTACAGCCTCTGTTACAGCCATGTACTCGGCTTGTGGTTGACAACGCAACTGTAGACTGTAGTGTAGACTTCCAACTTATTGGTCTCCAGCAAGTGTAAACACATAACCGGTGGTTGATATTCGCTTGTCCAAATCACCGGCATAGTCAGAATCAACGTACCCAATAACACCTTTACCAAGTGTATTATCCGCTTGAACAGTAATCCAACATCTACGGTTTCTGAATATACCGTAGAATCCATTTCACAGTTGCCAATGTCCTTTCCAGGATTATGCATATACCTGCTCACTATACTAACTGCCTGTGAAATGTCGGGTCTTGTACACACCATTGCATACATCAAGCTACCCACTGCATTAGAATACGGAACTGCAACATGTATTCTCGTTCCGTATTCGTCGAAGGAGATAATTGTGCAGAAAGCTTGAAATGAGAAGCCAACGGGGTACTACAGGTTTGGTCTGCTCGTTCATGCCAAATGCTGTAGTACTTCTTCAATACTTCTTCTGAGACAAGCTAACTCTGCCATGAGCTCTATCTCTACATATTTCCATGCCAAGAATCTTCTTAGCTTCACCTAGATCTTTCATCTCAAACTCGAGATTGAGTTGAGTCTTCAATCTCTCAATCTCAACTTTGCTCTTAGATGCTATCAGCATATCATCAACATATAAGAGCAAGTATATGAAAGTTCCTTCTTGTAGCTTCTGAAAATATACGCAATGATCAAATTTACTTCTTGTGTACCTTTGCCCTTTCATGAACTGATCAAATCGCTTGTACCACTGCCTCAGAGATTGTTTCAATCCATAAAGCGACTTTGTCAGTTTGCAAACCAATTTTCTTTATCAGCAACATTGAATCCATCAGGCTGAGTCATATAGATTTCCTCTTCCAAATCACCGTGTAAAAACGCGGTCTTCACATCAAGCTGAACTAGTTCAAGATCATATTGCGCAACCAAGGCTAGCAAAATCCGAATAGACGAATGCTTCACAACTGGAGAAAACACTTCATTGTAGTCTATTCCTTCTTTCTGAGCGTAACCCTTTGCTACCAATCTAGCCTTGTATCGAATTTCATTTTTACCAGGAAATCCTTCCTTCTTTGCATATACCCATTTGCATCCAATTGCCTTCTTTCCCTTGGGCAGTCTCACCAACTCCCAAGTCCTATTTTTATGAAGAGACTGCATTTCTTCATTCATAGCTTGCTTCCACTTTACACCATCAGAGTTACTTATTGCTTCTGTGTAAGTGGAAGGAACATCATCATCTGCAATTGGAAGTGCATAGGCCACCATATCGTCAAGCGAGCAGGCTTACGAATCTCTCTTCTTGGCCTCCTATATGCAATTGAATCTTGTTGCTGTAGAAGTTCTTGGGTCGAAACTTCTTCATCATTTGTTCTTTCAATATTAGCTGGATCATCATTAACCTTTTCAAACTCCACCTGCTGCAAAGTACTACTGGTTTTGTCATCCTTTGTGAATCCTCGTTCTTCATCATGGTTGATTCATCAAAGTTACATCTCTACTGAAAACAATCTTCCTTGTATCAGGACACCAGAGACGGTATCCTTTTACACCACCAGTTATACCATGAATAATGCTTTCTTTGCTCTTGGGTCTAACTTAGATTCTTTTACATGATATATGCAGTGGAACCAAAACATGTAAAGAATCATAATCAGTAGCAGGTTTACCAGTCCACATCTCCATCGGAGTTTTTCCATTTATTGCAGCTGATGGCAATCGGTTAATTGATGGCACGCATATGTAACTGCCTCAGCCCAAAATTCCTTGCCCAATCCAGCATTGGACAACATACATCGAACTTTCTCCAGTATAGTCCGATTCATGCGTTCTGCCACCCCATTTTGCTGTGGTGTATCCCGAACAGTGAAGTGTCGCACAATGCCCTCATCTTGGAATACTTGTAGAAATGGATCGTTTTTGTACTCAGTACCATTATCTGATCGAAGTCGTTTGACCTTTCGACCAGTCTGAGTCTCCACCATCTTCTTCCATTTCAGAAATGCATCCAAACTTCACTTTTTCTTTTCATTAGATACACCCATACTTTTCTTGAATAATCATCAAGAAAAGTGACAAAATAGTGCATACCTCCCAAAGAAGCCACTTTGGTAGGTCCCCACACATCACTGTGAACATAGTCCAGAATTCCTTTCGTATTGTGAATTGTTGAACCAAATTTTACCCTCGTCTGCTTGCCCAGAACACAATGTTCACAAAATTCCAATTTGCAAGAATTTGCACCTTTCAACAAGCCTTGCTTCGCCAAAGTCTGCAAAGCTTTTTCACCAGCATGTCCCAATCGCCTATGCCATAACCTGGTAGCCTCTGAATCTGCATCTTTCACAGAAGCTGTTGATGTTGATCCAATAACTGTACTTCCATTTAAATAGTACAAGTTATTTCTTCTAGTGCCTTTCATCACCGTCAATACCCCAGCTACTACCTTTAGTAATCCATCTCTCAAAGTGATTGTGAACCCTTTAGATTCTAGGGCCCCTAATGAGATGAGATTTTTCTTCAAGCTGGGTACATAGCGAACATCTGTCAGAACTTGGATTGAGCCGTCATGGTTCTTCAATTTGATTGTACCTACACCCATTGTCTTACAGGCACTATCATTGCCCATAAAACAACTCCACCTTCTAGTTCTTCAAGACTAGAAAACCAGTCCTTATTAGGACACATATGGTAAGTACATCCCGAATCCAATATCCACTCATCCGTTTGACATGCCATTGCCATGCCAACCAAGCTAAAGTCTGACTCCTCATCATGCTCCGCTACACATGCATTAGAAATAGCCTTGCCCTTTTGTAGCTTAGGACAATTCTTTTTCCAATGCCCTTTTTCACGGCAAAAGGCACATTCATCTTTGGCGGGTCTCCCTTTGGACTTTCCCCTTCTACCAGATTTGCTGCTGTGTGAACGACCTCTTACTGTTAAGACTTCTGCGGTTGTATCTCTGTGATCTCTTTTATCTTTCTTTCGAGTCTCAGATCTATACAACGCACTACAGACTGCATCAAATGTGATCGTGTCCTTCCCATGAAGCAATGTGGTGGTAAGATGATCATATTCATCAGGAAGGGAATTCAACAATAATAATGCCTTGTCTTCATCTTCAAATTTCTCATCCAAATTTAGCAAGTCTGCTAAATTTTATTGAATGAGTTCACATGGTCATTCATCGACATACCGGGTGCATACGTGAATCGATAAAGTTTCTTTTTCATATAAAGCCTATTTTCAAGACTTTTCGTTAGAAACTTTTCTTCCAGTGTATCCCATAACTTCTTCGCTGATGTCTCTCTCATGACGGAGTACTTCTGCTCTTTGGCCAAACATAGGCGGATTGTACCACACGCCTGTCTATTGATCTTGGCCCACTCCTTGTCATCCATCTTGTCAGGTTTTTCTTCAAGGGCTATATCCAGCTCTTGCTGACATAAGACATCCAGGATCTCACACTGCCACATACCAAAATTATTGGTACCGTCAAATTTCTCTACTTCAAATTTTGCATTTGTCACAGTAGTCCTTGCTGATGACGATGCTGCTGCCATTTTTCTCCTCAATCCCAACTACTGTATACGTGAACAGTACTGTATACGTGAATAGTGCCGTATACGTGAATAGTGCCGTATACGTAAATAGTGCCGTATACGTGAATAGTGCCGTAAACGGTCGTATTCCCCAAGTACGAACCTTGCTCTGATACCAATTGTTGCGCGGAAGCGTGTGAAAGAGTAAAATTATTGTACTAAAAAATCACACTAAGTTCAATTCCCAGGAAAGAGAGGTGGATCACGAGGATCACTTAAGTACCAAGTCTTTCCTAGCCAGAATATCCCTCTATCGTAATTTAATAGCACAATAAATCACTACAATCAAATTCACAAAATATGAACAATAAATAGTAAAGAACACCAGAATTTTAACGAGGTTCGGCAAATTTTGCCTACGTCCTCGGGCACTACCAAATATATTTCACTCCAAAAATACAAGTGAAACTTTACAAATAGGGAGAGAGAACAATGCCTTAAGTAGAGAATGGCAAATGTGGGATGATGAGAATGAGCAATGGTTGGCCTATTTATAGTTGAGATTCAAGGGCCACCTTGCAAAGTCACTATTCACTTAGGGACCAAAAATTGCTATTTTCCCATGCCCAACACTAAATAAATATTTGGTGCCCATAACTTTGACCTTTCCAAAGTATGGGTAGGTATGGGAAAGGTATGGGCAAGGTATGGGGTATATTCTAATACATAGAAACAGTAGAATCCACACTCAAATTCCCCAACGATTGCAATGTTTGATGCTTATCTAACCCCCTTTGTGACCTTGAATCCTTGCCCGAAAACAATGACGACCCTTTACTCCATTTGAACGATCCGACCATCCCTTGCGTTAACGGGAATGAAAGTCGCCTCTTCGATTCGTTCCCGGGTGTCCCCATGAACCTCTCTTTCATGTTTTCAAGAAAAAAATGAGAAAGTATTATGTTATTGGTGGGGTGAAAAAATAATTAAGCACTAAAAGTATTTTTGGAGAGGAAAACCTAAAATTTTATCTTTTCCTTTTCTGAACATTTCTAAAAAGTCAAAATTTCAGCTAAAAATAGCTTGTTTAGCACAGTAAACAGCTTGTTTAGCACAGCTTTTATTTTAAAAATACTTTTAGAGTCAAAAGTATTTTTTTTAAGCACTACTAAACAAGGCATTAGTAATTTGCTTGTTTAAGGACTCGAATTTATCATTCTGAACATTTTGTAGATTTTTTAGAAAATTGTGCATATTATATTTTTTTTTTTGAATTTTTAAAGTTTTTCTATTTTTTTAAGGGGACGACTTGCTCGTTTACGAAATTAATAAAGACTTGAAGGGATTTTTAAACCAATTTGATAATCAATTTTTTTATTATATAAATTAAAATTTTTAACTTGATTTAAACTCGAACAATTAAATTATTTATTAAAATTTATTTAAAAACCAAATAACTCAATTCCATCTACTAAAAAAATTTTCGAATTGAGTAAAATTTTGCTTCAATTATGATGTGGATTCCCGGGAAAAAAATGCACATATTACATGCAGATGCAGATACAAATTCAGCCCATCCATAGATAAATATTGAGGCCATGATTTAGAGATAAGTCCCCAATCTCTTGTCACTTTCACAATCAAATCCCATACATGCACCCATGCCTGGACCAATATGGCTATCGTGATCTTCATGGAAGATTATCAAATTTACGTTTGTTGTTTTCCTCTCTTGTGGTCCAAACAATTATTGAATTATTATTTTGATTTTTTATTTAATACACTATTTTATTAAATTTTACAAAATAACTCACATTATATATATTTATGACAAAAGCAAATCACTACCACACATTATTAACAAGTAATGTAAGTATGAGTTTGGATGGACGGTGCAATGCGATGCGATGCATTTAACTTACTTTTTATCTTACATTACAAGATCACTATAATATCTAATTTCACTGCTATCGTTGTTTTTACACTAACAACAAATAAATACACCGTTTGTCGAAACCTAGCATAAGTATGGGTAAATGTTGGGTTCATTGCCACCGTTATATACTTTCAGTTAGTTTATCCAACTTTCCATCCGCATAAGCAATTAAAGCGTGGGAAAATTATATTTAATGTTACTAAATTGTTAATAATTTGATATTTTGGTGACTTAAGTTTAAAAAAAAATAAAATTGTCACTGAGTTATTCGAAAGTTTTAATATAAGTCACTTTGACTGTTAAAATTATTATTGTCTGGCCTTCTTTATTAACATTGCATTATCGATCAAAAGTTCTTCTTCTCCTTCTCTTTTATAGTTTGTTTTCATGAAACGACTTTGAATGTCACAAATTTACTAATCAAAATCTAAACAGCTTTCTTCTTTAATCTCCTACACTGATCATTAGAACATTAGAATCTGATTATGTTCTTCTACTTGTCGATGGGCACTAATCCGTTGTATTAATCATCAAATCCATTGTATTAATCGTCAAATCGTCGCTTAAAACTCGCTAGCTAAATTTTTTTGGAAAAAAAAAACCCTAATAGACCAGTGATTAAATAAAAATTTTAAATAGTTCAATAATCATTTTGTAACTTTTTAAAGTTAAGTAACCAAAAAATAAACTTACTAATAATTTAATAACATTGGGTTAATTTACCCTTAAATTATTTAAAAAGCAAAAAGATTTTTTTTTTCTAATGGCTCTAATTTTCTGGCACAAATTTCAAGAAAACAGCTTAGAAGAGTAAGTTTTTGTGTATAAATAAGCTAAGCTCATGAGATTTTAATAAACCATAAGCATAGCCTTAAAAAAACATAAGAAAATGTCATTGCCAAGGTTCATCGTGATCAAATCCATCAATGCCAACGCATGCCTTGGCTTCAAACAAGACGATCCCTATGAAGGCTATACCGAATTCTCAGAATCAATGGTTACGAGCCCAAATGCAAAATTCGAAGTGGAGTCAGCTAAAGGTGGACTGGTTCACATAAGGAACTGTATTAACATGAACTACTTAGAACGAACCGAAGAGGATTCCATCTCTGGTAAAGCAGATGAGCAGTATTGGATCACTGCAACAGCCGAGAAGAAAGAAGAGGACCTATCCAAAGAATGGTGCACCTTGTTCCAGCCATTGGAAGAAGACTCGGTGAATAAAACTTACCGGTTCATGCATGTTCAGTCAGGCTGCTATTTACGCCTACGCCAATCCTATTCCCCGGATATTACTGCCGGGGTGTTGGCGACCAGCACGAAGATCGATGCTAATGGCAACGATATATTCAAAGTTATCGATTGGGACACATTGGTGATTCTACCTCGGTACATTGCGTTCAAAGGAAACAATGACATGTTCTTGCGTCTTGCCGAGATCGATGGTCACCCGTATTTACAGTTTTTAGGTGAGGATATTGGTGAGGCGGCTGTGGCAATGGAGGTTTTCTATACTCCCAATGGTGACATTAGGATCAAACCGGTTTGTTCCGATAAATATTGGAAGCGTAAACTGGATTGGATTTGGGTTGATTCTGATGACACTAAAGGTAACGATAAGGACACGTTGTTTCATCCCTTTAAAGTTGATGGTAAGACAATAGCTCTTCTCAATTTAGGCAACAACATGTTCTGTAAGCGTTTCACAGGTGAAGGGATAACGAGCTGTCTTAGTGCACGCATCCCTTCTGTTACCAAAGAGTCTTAACTAATTGTGGTGGAGCCTGTGTTGTCGAGAAAGATCGAAAATCTCCGATGCGATACCGAGAACGCTAGGGTGTATGATGAAAAGGTCCAAATTGTGGCCAAAAATTCAGCTAGCAACCATACTAAACAATCCAACACAATGGATGTGAAACTTACCTATACAGACACCACCACTAGCACTTGGAATTCTCATTTTTCACTAGGTCTTGAAGCTAAAGCTAGTTTCGAATTCGGCATCCCGATCATTGCGGAAGGGAGTGTTGAGATATCTACTAATGTTGAAACCGGGATTCAATGGGGAGAGACCAAGACAACGACGACCGTCGTGGAAATTAACCATAAAGTTCATGTGCCCCGATGACTAAGGTAACGGTGTATCTATTGATGACCAGAGGCAAGTGTGATGTTAACTTCATGTTCACTCAAAAAGACACTCTTTTCAATGGGACCATCGTCAAAACTGATATCGTAGGAAGCACTTACGTCGGTTCTAATTACTACAACGTCCAATATGATACCAAAGAAGAGCCACTCACCTCTTGAACGCCATTCCTCGTAAGGCCATGAAAATAACAAGCGAGGAGCTTGAAGACTTGTTCAATTAAGCTAAATAAATTTGTGTTTCCTTTTGTCGAAGCACTCTCTGTTTTCTTATTAGTAACTATGTCATGTACTCTTTATTATGGAAAAAATTTAATAATAAAATAAATTGGCATTATTATGTCAAGTATTTATGTGAGTTTGTTTGAGATTTGAGTTTTATATATATATATATAATAATCAAAAATTACTTATAGTCTTTTTCTCAACTCTTAAATAAGAGAATAAGACGTTTCAGCATACTTAAACCCAAATCCCTTTATAGTGATAACAATATCGATGTCAATTTAAAATTTGAGTTTTTAGATTAAATCTTCTCTATCACTTGACTATTTTAGATTAAAAAATAAATGAAATGTATTGCAATAATATTAAATGATAAAAGGGAAAGAACAAAATATCTACATTTGTCAAGTAGACATTATTGTCATCTCCATATTTTGGCGAACAAGATATTAAAGTCATATCCATGTTGGTAGATGAATGCAACAACTAGACATTAAAGTTGCACCCATATGGGTCCATGAATAGCACATTTTATGAATATGAACAACCCTGAATGTTGCAATCTCCAAATCATGATCTTAATAAATGGGATCAAATTGCAAATTTTATGTTAGTGTATTAAACTATAAATATTTTAATACAATTTTTTTTATCTTTAGCCCCAAATTTTTTAATTTTATTTCTGAATTCGCCTTGCATACAAATGTATATATACATGTTTATTTGAATACGCATGTACATATATATTTACAATTTGTATTTACCCATGTATTAATATATATATCTAGATCAAATAGTACCCAAGTTCTCCGTTCAACTCGTATATGGATTATGGCAGGGTTCAAATCTCATCAAATGCAAATTGTGAATTTACTATGGGTGAAAACGAACACTTCATGAACTCGAAAAGGCTCAATTCGAAAGTAGGAGACAAATTCTAAAAACAAATTTGAGTATAGACATCTCGAATCCAATATTGTTATTGAAAGAATCCGTTGTTCCTCAACGGATGACACTTTGAAGGCTTCTATTAGAGCTACAAAATTTCTCATATATTGTGATATGGTGATTTAGTAGCTCGTGGCCTTGCACAGATGAGCTTGAACGAAGACTATAGTAATTATCAGGTAGAAGATGTTCCCCTTTCTGTGGCTCCACAAGTGGATGAACTTGACATGATGTATAAAAATTAAGGGTTAAATTTATTGAATTTTTTAAAATTAAGATCAAATTAACAGAATACAAAAACATTTAATGATTAAATTTGCTATTGTGCCATTAAAAAAAGACCCATCAGTATTCCATTAATGATTTAATGGAAGAGTGACCAAAAATTTCAATGTTGATAACATTGGTAACGAAGTTGAAAATTTTCAAAGTTAAGTGATCAAAACAAAAACGCGCTAATATCTAAATTACCATCGATGCAATTTACCCTAAATATTACTACTAACACAAAAAACAAAATTATAATAAAAAATAAAGAAAATTTACTATAATATCTCTCCATACCCCTAAAGTCTTCAACATTCAAAGCACCATTTTCCTTTAGTTTCTGTTCTTTTTTATTTTACATGAGAAAATTTTATGAATTCAACATATCATCATTCACTCAATTTTAAAAAAATACCCAAATTGAACAACAAATCACACAAATCTATTAAATGGCTTTCTTCCCATCGTAGCAGGCATAGAAACAGTAGAATCCACACTCAAATTCCCCAACGATTGCAATGTTTGATGCTTATCTAACCCCCTTTGTGACCTTGAATCCTTGCCCGAAAACAACGACGACCCTTTACTCCATTTGAACGATCCGACTATCCCTTGCGTTAACGGGAATGAAAGTCGCCTCTTCGATTCGTTCCCAGGTGTCCCCATGAACCTCTCTTTCATGTTGCCATTGGCTCTCGCTTTGGCTTTAGCTGAAACTGTTGGTGTCATGTAGTTTGGGACCGAAAACGGTGGGCAACTCGTGAGGCTGTCGTCGTCTTTGAGTGGTAAGTTTGATGGTGAATCGATTATGGTAGGTCGGGGTCGTGAATGCTTTGAGTTTAATAACCCTGAGTTTGTTGCTTGCGGCACAAGTTTACTTGGAGGTGTTGGTGTTTGCATTGGCCTTGTGGTGGGGAGAATGGTGGACCTTGTCGATTTCGGTGTAGGGATGTCAATGATGTTGTCGAATGTGAACTGACTGGATTGTGGCCTCGGACTAGGCTTTAATTCGGAGTTTGGCCTTGGTGTAAATTGGAAGGTCTTTGTGGCTTGGTTTTCGGGTAAATCGGTTGGTGGTAATCGACGTTCTAACCAGTTCCACCACCATGGGAATACACCAGACCGAATGTTGGGTACACCTGTGTGAGGTGATTTCATTGCATCTTTCCATAGCTGCAAATGAACATGTAAAATATACGAACTTTACAACATTCCCGAATCCAGGTCGAACTTAAAACTGGACCAGACTAGTGAAAATAGAGTACCTGGTGAGAATATGCATACGCCATGGCCCTTTCTCTTTTGATGACTGCCTCCACCTTTCTCTGCATTCTTGCCTCGATTTCTTCCTTTGTCAGCAAGCTATCATCCCAGTTTTCATTCCCTGTCTCGGACTAATCCGACATCCAACTTAAGTTACTCGTTGTAATACCGATATATTGAGCAAATATGTACAAAACAAACCGAATATACGATCTCATAGGAAGAGGGCAACCAAGGCCGATCACAGTCAGTTTTACAGTTCATTTCACTTTCTTAACACAAATAAATACCTGTATAAAAGCTTTCAGTGACACGAACGGTTGGATTTCAGGGCCATCTCGATATTTAACAAGCTTTAACTTACTTAAAACAAAACAACACTAAATGCATGCAATCATACACAAAAACTTAATACCTGGCCAAAGGTCAATTTGCCGATGTCGGCCTCCTTGTCGTTCTTAAACTGAGCTTGACGTCGTGCTTGATTTTCTAACATTTGGATCCGGCGTGACTGAATCTGAGACTGAACTCGAACCAAAAGCTGCATATATTTCATGGCCGTAATAGTTTGACGTTTCACATTGTGACCTCTCACAACTCCTTGAAGCCTTACGAGGCCTTTCAAAGCTCTAAAACTTCTCCTTGCCTGTATTACAAGTTTCGAGATAATCAAGTTCAGATATCAAACATCGGTAAAAAACATATCAACGGAAGGGGAAAGTGACTACATATGCACCAGACTTGCATAACAAGTAACTTCGCACATCGGCATTCATTGTAAAGTCCTTAAAAACGAGATATCTTTAACAGAAACTGCCGAATTTTTAGCATTGTTTGCAATGTCAGAACAGTTGTCTCCGTGAATCCGGACTTGGAAATTTTAGTTATTAATAAGAATAAAGGACCTTACCATGTAACCCCGATAGGCTGCTTGAATCTTTGTAGCTGAAGCATGATGGTTCCTTAACGTTGGTTCCAGTCTAGGACGAACAAGCCTAGGAGGTCCTGCTCTCGGAGAAGCAGCTCTTGGAGGTGGAGGCAGAAACGGAGAAGCAGCTCTAGGTGAATTGGCTCGTGGAGAAGAAGCAGTCTTCGGAGAAGCAGCCCTTGGTGAGGCAATCCTTTGAGAACGAACACGAGGAGACGCAGCCCTAGGAAGCATGAAAGGTGGTGTTCTAAGTTGATCCGGTGGTGTTGAAGGCCGGAACGATAGTTTCCGATCTCTTTCAGCCTCCCCGAGAATTTTCTCGATACTACTCGGTTCCCTAAACAGGGGAATGAAGGAATTAGCTTCTCCATGCTTGTAATTTGCTTGACCTTTCTTCTTCCTTTCTTTACCGCCCTTTTTGTCCGATTCCTAAAACGATTCATCGAAACAAAACAAGCCGTAAATATTCCGATTTTACGACATACATGCTGCATAACAATCTATTAGGATATAAATCTCAATAGGTCACATACATAACAAAACCGACTTCAACCTTAAAAACATCGAAATACCGACTTACAATATCTAGCTTCCCCTTCGAATTCGATACGAAAACTCTTTTGATTGCAGAAAACCAACTTCCTTTCTTTCCCATACTGCCAGCATTACTGAAACCGAAGAACGAAAACTCTGCAGGGCCAAATTCAATGCACCCGAAATATATCGATACCGTCGATATGTATACACACAACACACAATCATAAACCTTTTAAGACAAAGAATTCAAGTTCTCAACCATGAAACATGATGGAAATGCAGGTAAGAACGACCCGAACCCGAAAAAAGAGAGATGTACCTTACAAAAAGAACCCACTCTTCTTTTCTAGCCTCCCTCACCTTTCTTACACAACATACTTAATGTTCTAAATAAATTTTGTTACAAGTTCCTAGCCTGTTTTTCATTTTCTACTTTTGAAGGGCTTCGAAAAAAATTTTATACCAACTTTATTTTCTTTCACTTTGGCCCCCAACTTTCAGCTTTTGATGGATTTATTAATAATTATAGCATTAAAATTGAAAGGGGAAATGATTAAAGGGGGTTGGGTTAGTGTTTGATGAAATGATGATGATGATTATAATAATAATAATTAATATAATGAAATAGAGTAAAAAAGAGAGAATAAAAGGAGGTGGTTGGCCAATTTCTCACTCAATGTATTGTTCAACTACTTATAGAAGGGCTTTACTTCATTTGGAAGACTATCTTGTAGTTGATAGCAACTATAACCGTTAAGTTTGGTACTCTTTCCCTCTTCTTTATTATTATTATTATTATTATTATTATTATTATTATTATTATTATTGTGGATTTTTCTTATGATAATTATCATGGAATATTGGATGGATACTAATTTTTATGGGTTTTTTTCTTATAAAAAATAGGTTGGAATATTTCATAAGTCCTTGTACTCTTTAAAATTTTAAAATTTAGTCATTGTATTTTTATTTTTAAGAATTTAGTCCCCCTTATGTTTCCTATTTCAAAATTCAGGTCCAATTATTAACATTATTAATTCTTTTTCTTTTTTTGGTTAAATTTGTTGGTTTGCCATTTTGAAATTTAAAAAAATACTCCCTTGGTAGCAATGTTAACTAGGAGCAAAGCTAGAAATTTTGTTTAGGGGGCTGAGATAAGATTATAAAATTTAGGAGGATCAAAGCTAAAAAAGTTGTACTAAAAAAGTTTAAATTGAATCCTTAATTTTTTGAAAGGACTAAAATTATAAATTTTTTTTCATTTAATCAAAGGGATTGAAATCAAATCTTTTAATTTGGGAGGGCCTAAAAAGCAATTTGACCATTTAGCCAAGGGGTCAAGGCACTTACATGCCCACCTTGGATACAACCCTGTATGTGACTACAAAAATAAAATTGTAATGAATCTGAATTTAATAAAATAGTATTATTAACCATTGAATCTAAATTTTAAAATCTAAAAAATAAAATAACTAAATTCTAAATTTTTGAAGAATATAGAAACTTATGACATATTTTAACTTTATATTAATTAATTGTGTTACTATTATTAATTATTATATTTTTAATAGTTAAATAATTATTCATACATAAATTCTTTTTAACTATATTGAGGGAAGGTCGATTCCTTCTAAAGAAGTTTTCAAAGTGTCGTCCATCGAAAGTCGATGGACTCCTCAACGGATTGGTATTATCCTCAAGTTAGGTTGATGTTTTGTCTCCCAACTTAATGAAGAGCTTGAGTGGCTAAATTATCTAAAGAGACGACGACTTCAAAAGTGAGAATAAATGTCACCTTCCAAAAGAAATGTAAACATTTACTTATGGGAAGATTCAAATCTTATCATAATTTATTTATAAAAATATAAAAAAACTCCTCAAAATAATATAATTTATTTTATTTTAATAAAAATTAAAAAAAACAACAAACACTAATAAGTATAGGTCCACATCTTGACTAAAATGTGGCAACCAACTAAATGAGTGGCTTTTAAATATAGTTAGACATATAGAGATATAGATATGTACAATTGTTTGCCCTTCTTCTTCTTTTCTTTTACCTTATAATATTTTTATTTTTTTATGAAGTTTTTTAAATATTAATTTTATTATAGGTTTTTATTTATTTTATTTTTTTATATAACATAACCTCTTCTCATCTCTTAAGTAGAAGTGTAATGCGTTTCAACGTATTCAAATCAACGTTCTCCTGCACTAACAAAAATATTAATATCAATCAAACTAACACCCAATCGATTTTTATAAAATTATTTAAAAGCTTTTATCAATAATAAATACATTAATATAATTATTGCTATGATAATATATTTTAATTGTAGGTAACAACTAAGAAGCAATGATCTTATATCCCATACACTAAAAATGATAAATAAAGAGTGAAGTTAAAATTAAATAAGGTTGTTGATAATAATGATTGATACAATGTTGTAAAAAAGCCTTGTATAGCTCAATTGTATTTAGATTTTATAATTCCTATATTTTAATTTAATAAATAATTAATTAATATTATGTTTTTTTTTACATATTTATATTTTTTTTATCAAATTAGTTTTTAATTGATAATTTTTTTATTTTTTTAAATTTAGATTCTTTTAATTAATGACGTAACGTGATGTTAAAAGTGTTATATCATCGTACTTTAATAAAAATTTAAATTTAAAAATTAAATTGAGAAAAATATCAATTTTCAAAATTTTTACAACTTACTAAATTCAGGACTAAATATTAGTTTATTCTATGTCTAAATCTAATGGCATCAATTCGACGGTCCCTTTCTTGTGAGCAGGAGCGTGTTCAGCACCTGCCATTCATTGCGGTGGGGCTAGGCATTACATTTGTCTTGTAATAAGAAAAGGGAATGGTGGAGTGTGGTGGTCTCATTATCATGGGTGAGGATGCGGGACCAGATTGGATCAACATAGTCGTAAAATGATGAAGAATATAATTATAAATTATAATTAAATATATTAAAATTTTAAATTGTACCGATTCAATCTTAATTCGACTGATATGGATATTATTATCAATATACGAATATATGAATTCGAGTGTACTGAAATGCATTGTCCTCTTATTTATAAGTTGGGAAATAATTATACGTAATTTTAGGTATTAGTATTTAAATATTTAATATAAAATATTGCAAAGGGTTAATTGCGTTAAGTATCCTCCAAATTATAATCTAAATTCTAAATTAGTTTTCAAATTTTAAAATATTCTAATTAAATTCTCAATGTATTAATATTGTATCAATCAGATCCTTATATCAATCTATCAGTAATCTAAGCGTTAAATGTTAGCTCAATTTTGACATGAAACAAATTTTAAAACACGTGAATTAAATCTAAATTATACATTGATTAGTACACGTGTTTACAATTTGAGTCATGTATTTTTAATATATTCTACAATAAATGCAAATTGCATTTAATGCCTAAATTGATTGGTAGACTAATACAAAAATCTAATTGATACAATATTAATTTTTTAATAACTAAATTGAAATGTTTTAAAATTTAAAGATCAAATTTAAAATTTAAGTGATAATTTGAGGGTTGAGTAAATTAACCCTAATACAAAATACATGAATATAATATGAATAATAAATATGCAAAGAGCACGTGAGAGTAGTGTGCAAAACAATTTATGGGGCACAAGACATGTTTGTAAATTATGTGTCAGACATCGCTCAACATTCCCACCAGTATGTTAGGATCACCAAAGAAATATTAAAAATAATATTTGAATAAACCTCATGTTTGCCTGATGGTTAGAATGTTCATCATCTTAGATATGATCTGATTTCAAGTTATATTAATCGTGTTACTATTCTTATAACTCACCAAAAAAAATAATACTTGGATTTACCATTTTAACTTATTTTTAAAAAAATTAAATAGTCATCGAATGTATTATATAAAAAAATTTAATAATTATTTTAATAGTATTTAATTTTTTTAAAAGAATAAAAAACATATTTTTATGGAATAAAGTAATATTTAGTTTTTAAATTTGGTAATTTTTTAATTTGATTTTTAAATTTTTTTTTGTTTTGCATCAGTTTCAAATAATTGATATTTTTTTTAATTTGGTCCTTAAACTTTGATTCTATTCAAGAGTGACGATATGACACTCTAAGATTGTGTGATGTCGTCACTTAAAAAATATAAAATATATATCAAATCAAAAAAATTATTAGGAAATTATAATTTTAAAAAATAGGTGATGACAATGCCATGTCATTGTACAACGAAATCCAAATTAAGTTTAACAAAACATGTTAAATTCCAAATGATTAAAATATGTTATTAGTCTCATACTTTGACAAAATTTGAGATTTCATCTCTATACTTAAAAAATTAGAAATTAAGTCCCCTGCTTTTTTATTTAAAAATCTTAGTCTAATCATTAAAATTATAATTATTTTTTGTCAAAATTTGTTACTTTAGCATATAGATTAAGTTATCTCTATATAATACGGCATATAATTAACAGAAAATAAACATGTTAAGTTAACAAATTTTAATAAAAACTACCCATTACAAGAATGACCGGACTAGAGTTTTTAAATTTAAAAGTAAGAGGATTGAATTTTTAACTTTTAAAATACAGGGATTAAATCTTAAATTTTATAAAATAGAATGACTAATAACATATTTTAACCATATTCCGAAAAAAAAACCAAATTGAAAGAAAAAACATCATATTATTTTTTAAAAGAAAATAGTGAAAACGTGTGGATTAATTAAAAAATAGTGACGTCATAGATGTAGGGTGAAGTGTCTTTAAATCATTATACGAAAGTGGTATCCTAAGATAGATTCTCATTACATCATGAACGATATATTTTTTCCCCTTTTATTACAATAAATATGGGGACACCATTATAATAGAAAGATATAATGTTGTTGTCATACCACAACATAGGACGACAACTACATATTGTTTTGTTTTGTTTTTCTATTAATAATATCTATTTTTTAAATGAGATTTTAAGATTTTGATTGTTTAAATAAATTCATGTCTCTATTAATACTCATTTTTGTTGTAATTAATGGCAAATTACATTAATAGTTATTTAACTATAAAAAGTTATAAAATAGTCATTTAATAAAAAAAATTATCGTCAAATTATGAAAAGTTATAAATTGGTCTCTCAACTTCTCTTTTTTGTCACCAATTGATTAACGTAAAAATAGGAAACACATAAAAATTTAATATAGTTGGGTGATCAAAAACGATAAAATTGAATAGTTAAGTGACAATTTTGTAACTTTTCATAATTAAGTGACCAAAAACAGCATAATTGGGTGACAAAAATTAAACTAGTCCACAACTTGCCTCACTCAAAAAAGTTAAACTGTTCAAAAAATAAAAGTGTAGGGACTAGTTTTAATAAATGATAAACATAGAAAAGTTACGTTAAAAGTAATAAAGAAGGGAGGAAAACAGAGGGAGAAGCAGAAGAGAATGGAAAATAAAGAAAAAAAAAAGCAAAGTTAAAAGAACATTAAAGAAAAAATTAAATTGCTCAAAACAAAAAAAATACGGAGACCGGTTGTATATATTAACCTAATTTTTTTGTTTGAAATGATGATTTAACGTGCCACATCAACTTACCGTTACATCATTAACGACAACTAATTACGACTCAGTGACTAAAATGTTACAACGCGATAACGTAAGTAACTAAAACGTAACATTTTAAACATAAATGACTAAAATTTAACTATTTTAGTAGTTTACCCTTTTTTTTTAATTCATATATTCTTTGTTTATCTCTTTAATGAGATATATACCATAGGCCTAATTATGGTATAATTGCAAGGGCGGTCTAATTATAGTTTTAGACCTTTTAAATATGTTTAAATTGAGATATAAATTCTTTACTTTGATTTTTCATACTGGTCATACAATCAAAGTCACGTAAAAATTTAATCAATCATGTTCGATCAATAATTAAATGCTTAAAGATTGTTTAACAACCTGGACCTACTAATAATATTATAAAAATATAGGGATCAAATCTCAAATTTTAACATAATAAAAGTACTAAAACCAATAAAAATTTTATTTATTTAAGGTTGAGTTGTATAAAAAGAATTTAAAAAAGAAAACAAGATTTATAGTTTTTAAAAACAATAATCCTAAAGAATTATTTTATTTCTTCAAAAAAATATTTTATAATAAATAAATATCATTACAAAAGAGTTAGAAGAGAAAACATGATGAAGCTAGTTGTCAAAGTGTTTGTAATAATAATAATAATAATAATGGGTACATGATATAGATTAAGCAACTACCATCCTTCATTTACAATTTTTAGCATATGGTTTTGTTTAGAGTGGCGTATAAGCAAATTGAGTGATCCAAAAGTATAATTATTTTATTATGTACTTGTTTAAATCGAGTTACTCGTATCGGTATTGGATGAATCTAAATAATTTTTTTGTAATTTGAATTATCTCGATTTGAATTGTTATTTAATAATAAAAATATTTATTCGATTACTAATATAATATTATGCATTAATTTTGAATATTAATTTAGGCAATTGAGTTGGTTAGTTACTATAATATGATATATGGATAAGTCTATTTGATTCAATGATCATTACGTAAATTCATCAAAATATTTAATCCAAAAAGTTAGTATATAAATTCGATTCTTTCTCGAAGAGTCGTATATTCTTCTTGTTGATCAACGATGATTATAATATTAGACAATCTCGTCATATATTTAATCCCACCCAGATATGTATGCAAGCGACATAGTTGTCTCTTCAACATAGCTGCATGTCTTTTCGGAAGATGATTGAGTCCCCCATCTTTTGTTCTATTCTCAAGTCCCTGAACTTATGAAGTCTCGTTTCTGTAATGGGTCAATTTGTTAACATATCACTGAGCCAATTTTTATTAACATAGTGACACCAAGCCATTATTGCGGACCGCACTACCGAATCAGCGGCATTATTTTTTATACCAACAATTAAGAATTGTTTTCCCTTACTTGCTGCATCAAAAACTACATTACAAGTTTCTGATAAAAAAACAAGCTATTCTAATAAGATTAACTTGAAAATCAAGTTTGGACCAAATCAGCACGAAGAAATTTCCCTCTACTCATATCAATTTCAACCGACCCAGCTCTCAATCTAATCGGTCCGGTCCAAACAATGCATATCAATTTCAAAGGCTACATTATGTACTCTCTACACCTAATCTATATTTGGACGTGTTGTTTTTGTTCTTGTCTTGATTGGTTAAGCGAATCCTAGCCCTGTAAACAGTCTTTCCCTCTACACATCATTAACATTATAAGGGCATTCAAAGCAAAATAAGATTAGCCCATTAAAAAGCAATGAAGACTGGAAGATCGACAAAGACCCAGATTGGAAATTGATCAAATACATCAAAAAATCTATGAGATTTCACTAACATTCAAGTTGTCCTTAAAAAAAAGCAACACTAATCACCACTTTCAGCATAGTTTTGCTGCAAAGAAAGGAGACCGGTTTCTTCTTGTTTCTTCTCTGGTTTCTGCTTCAGAAGAAAGATTATCACCGACGGCTTGGATGGAGCTTTAACTAGACGACTCCCCGAACCACTCGGACCTTCCTTACTTCTGGAATCATCAGGCAAACTAGCTTTTGTCAAGCATCTGTGGGTTACTTGAAGACACCTTTCTCCTCTTTAAGCCATCATTGCCACTCGATAAAAGGGTCGAATCCTCGTATGTTATCCTTGGAACAGCTTCCTTTGGCTTCTGGAAAATTGATTTAACGAGGGCTTCTTCTATTTTATTTTCCTTTTCTGCAGGAGTGCGTTGTTGCAAGGCCTCCAGCATTGATTAATCTACGCTCACCGTAGCATGTGTAGACTTCATAGATTTCATCTCATCAAATGCAGCAAGGATGTCCATCTCTCTTTTCGAATCCAACGTTCAGTTCTCCAAAGATTTCATCGCATCACCCATTCCTTGAGATTTCCTTTTCTGTTTCTCTTTCTCCACTTCCTCATCTTCAGCACGCCAAGGTTCAAAATTTATTCTTGCACCCAATTCAGCAACATAATTTTTATCTTGCGGATCAGTCTTTATCGTCATCTCAGCAGAGCACTTGGTGCATTTGAAATAAAACCTATGCATTCGGATTCCCTTATATGTCTCGCCGATAACATCTTCTTTGCGGAAATTGAACTTAGTGCCTTCACATATATAATTTCCGCATGCATTACAACGTATGCTCATCGGAAGCATCGACCGAACCTTCATCTATTGATTCTTCGGCTGCTGAGCCCTCGGAAGCTTCGACAGATCGAGGTCCGGCGAGTATTATTTGTTATTTTTAAAATTTAAATCCAAAATATATTTAAATTCAAAATATACCTACATAAAAATTATATATTTTATCAAAAACCTAACTAGTATGGGCTGAATAATCAACCTGGACTTCGTTAATTGGGTGGATCATTTGCTTAAACTCGAAAATTCACTCGAAATTTGAGAAAATTTAAGTAAAAAAATTAGGCCCATTTAAAATATAAGTCGGACTCAAGCTTAAACATTCAAGGTCCGAGCTCAACCTGTTGTTTATGTTTGTAATATTTTATATTATATAATTTATAATACGTAAAAATTAAATTTATATTAAAATGCTGCTATAATATAAATATTAGAATGTTATAAGATGACTATACTTAAATTTTTAATAAATAATAAATAAAATTATTAATATTAAATTAAAATAATATAAATATATTTTAAAAAAATTAATATTAATGGGCCTAAAATGAGTTTAAGTTAACCATTTGTAAATACAGACAAATTTAAGCAAAATTTTAAACTCATTTTTTACAGTTAGACTAGACTTTGGTAAGTATAAAATATCTTAATGTCATGTTCAAACTCGATCCAGTCTAATCTATAAACATCTCTTATCCAAATAAGTACAATTAACATTGAAATATTTTCATGAATTGATTTGAACTAGAAATTGTTATTTACGTGATAAAAAATTATTTAAATTTAATTATAAAATATCAATATTTAAAAAACAAAATAGACAAAAATTAAAGCAAATTGTTATGACAATATTGTCATAAAATAATTTAAATCCACATAATACTAGAAACTCTTCAACAATATTTTAAATTAGTGATAAGAGTTTATATCTTTGGATAATAAATAACGTAAAAATGTTAGAATACAAAATTTACATTTTGATCATTTAATTTCAAGAAGTTATAAAATGGTCATTGAACTATTTAAAATTTTTCATTTAAGTCATTAGGTTTTTAAAATCATTGTTGTATGGTCTTCTTTATTCGCATCGCCTGTACCAATCGAGATATCTCATTCTCCTTCTCTTATACACAAAGTTATTTGAACCAGACCGGATTGGTCGATTGGACCAAGAACTAATCAAGGTATCAGTCCAGAGAAGGGCATTGAACTGGTTGACTTGGGAAGTTAAACCAAATTTTTAATATATATTTTTATTTTTAATGAATTTTTAATATATTATTTAATCAAACTAGATGGGCTGGTCGAATTAGTCTGATCGGTTGAATTGGAAAACAGATGGTCTGATCAGTTTGACCACTGGTCTAGCTCTAAAAGCCTTGCTTTTACAGTTCATTTTTTAATGAAACAACTTTGAACACCACAAATATTGGAACCAAAATTCAAATAGCTTTGTTTTCTGATCTTTTAAATTGATCGCTAGATCGACTTGAATTTGGGGTACGTTCTTTTACTTGTCATTGAGTACTGATCCATCATACAAATTATCAAATCGTCACTTAGAGCTCGTTAATCGCGCTTAACAACCCAATGACTTAAATAAAAACTTTTGATAGTTTAATAACTTAAATGAAACCTATTTAATAACTATTTTGAAACTTTTTAATTTTAAGTGATCAAAACATAAATTTATTCATAATTTAGTACAAACTATTTAAAACTATCCGTAATCTCACACCAACCCTTCAATAAGAAAATAAATACGTTTCAACATGCTTAAACTCATGTTCTCTTGCATAAACAAGAATACTAATACAAATTATTGATTATCTAATCAAATTAAACTTAATATGGAGATCAAGATTACAAACTTTTGATGTTGCACTAATCGAGTTCTCGGAGTTTCTTCAACAAAAACAAAACTAATGGTGTTTATGCTTAGTTTACTTTGAAGTAATTTTCTTCTTTCTATCACAGAAAAAAAATAGTGAAATGGAAAAAGAAAAAAGTCAAAAAGGAAGATTTAATGATCCTCCATAGCCATAGCCATGGCCATAGCCATAGCCATAGCCTGCTGAAATACTAGGCTTTTAGAGGGTGAAAAAGACATTAGTGGGGTTTTGTATTCACCTTTAATTGAAATCATTTTCCCCACTTGGATGTAAATTCAAACACCGATTTATGTTTGAGTAAAATTAAGAAAATTATAAATATTTGGATAAAATTTATTATAATAAGTTGGTGTCGTATGCGATGAAATTGAAGACTTATACATGAAAATAAAAGTAGGTAAAAAAAAGTTAAAAAATTTGAAATTTGACCGAACGGTTTATAGAATGTAAATTTAAAAACTATTGTTACTCAAAACCAATTAGAGTTTTATTTTTTATTTAATATATAATTATTTTAAATTTTTATTATATAAAAATAAATATTTTATATTTAAAATGTAAAGATAATTTAAACGTTTTTGAATTTTTTTTAGAAATATTTATGAAAGAATACTTTAAAATTTTGTTAAACAATATTTAAAAGCCTTAAAATAAAGCTCATTTTGTCAAAATAAATCTAAAAATTCAAAATAAAAAATTAATATGAAAAAACCGAGACACGAATCGAATTATGATTGATGGTTCAAAATTTCAAAAAATTCGATCAAACTGAACTATTATCACCTCTACATGACAATTGCGTATTATGTAGGGGTAGCATCAAGGAGGGCAAACAAGTGCCTTGGCACCCCTATAATGGGTCGTTAGACCAAATTAGAAAAAGCTACCAAGTTCCGAAACTATAGTGAACAAAAAAAAAGTTTAGATACTAAAATAGACTTAGTTGCTAAGTTTAAAGTAGCGATGTTCATAGGCTGGGATGAGATAAATTTAGGCTTGGTTCCAAATAAAGGTTTTAGGCCTGAATCTGACCCGTTCAAGCTCATCCAAATGACCCTTTTTTGTTCAAACAATAATAATTTATTTAAATTTAAATTTAATTATAGAATATATAATTATTTGTGTAAACTATTTTTATTAATTATATATAGTAAAATGTATTGAGTTGGATTAGACCGACCCAAAGTTGAAAAATATAAACTCAAACCTAATCCATAAACATTTCTAGGAACAAAAATCATATTAATACTAGATTTATAAATCATGCAAAAAAAATCAAAATCATTAGGTTCTAATTCGATAAGGTTTGATTTTATTTAATCAAATTTGGGTCAAATCTATACTTCTATTCTAATGTTTTAGATTCTTATTGAAATTAAGATTCTTATTGAGTTAATGTCACCTTCCATTCGAGTCTCAACTCAATGGAAAAATTACCACAAGCTCCTTATTTATACAAAGCAATAAATATTATTTCAAAGATAAATTTATCTTTTCATATAAAATCTAGAAAAATAATCGTACATGATAAAATTCGAATCCAAAACAAATTAACGCTAATATTATGAGCTAATTATGAATTTGCATCAAAGTGACTTTAAAACTCAAATTAAATACTAAAATGTTAACACTATTATCTTCATATACCAAAATGTATAACTCTCATCAATTGTATATTTTTACGATAGAAAAAATATAATTTTACCATTTTAATAACTTATATCTTTATAATTTTTAAAAGATAAGTCAATTTTTTATCACTTTTGAAGGGTAAAGTACAATTTTATCATTACTAATTTAAAATTTTATAAACTATAAACAACCTAAATAAAAGAAAAAATCATTTTAGGAGGTCGGAGCTGCTAACCCCTGGATTCGCCATTAAATTTTAATATGCCAACAAGGGTTTAAACTCTGCTCATTTCATATTTTTTTTCTAAAAAAGGTTTTAGATAATATATTGAAGGACCAATCTAATTTTATTTAGCATGTAAATATATAGTAAAAAATGGGATAAAGCAATTTAGTCCTCAGACTTGAACTTGACAAATTTAATCACCTTGGTTCTTAAACATTTTTTTATCCACGGTAGTTTTAAAATTTGATTTTTTTTTAATTTAGTTCATAAAATTAGATTTTGTTAAAATATGATGATATGTCATTTTAAGATTGTACTGCATCATCATTTCGATTTTTTATTAGGCTGTATATAATTTTTTTAAAATTTATAAATGATTACATGACACAATTTTATAGTGTCACGTCATCACATTTTCACATAACCCAAATTCAAGGATTAAATTAAAAAAATTATCAAATTTCGAAATTAATATAAAAAATATAAAAGCTAAATTAAAAATTTTTAACAAGTTCTGTTAAATATGACTCCTATTTTCGGTCAAATTTGAAAAATAATATTTCAGTTAAACTCTATTTATTTGTTTTAATCAAACACTGATTAATTTAGATTATTTTATTATTATTTGACCTATGAGTTTAGAGAATTTTGTGTTTACGTTTTGAGGGTTCTTTATTTTTGGGTTTTCGGGGTTTAGTATTTATCTTCATCTTTTATACTCTTTGTTCTTTTGCCATTATAGTTTAATTATCTTTACCCGTGGTTTTTTATCCTCTTTAGAAGGGTTTTTCCACGTTAAATTTGTGTGTTCAATTTCTTAATTTATTTTGCTATTTTTCTTGTTCGTTGCTTAATCGGATCGATCCTAACAAGTTCAAAATAAAATTTCTTAATTTTCTAATTTATAACAACTTCAAATCAATTTAAAGTCTATTCTATCTTCTTTTAACAATGGCAAACATTTTCAAAGCATAGGTTTGAAGAAGCAAAGGAACCAAATTAGAAACAAAGAATAGGTCTTTCTATTCCAATGTAGACTTTTTATTTTTTCTCACATTAGAATCATTGAAAAGTTTATACATGCATTGACAATTCATAGTTTTGTGGAACAAAATCATACCCAATTTTGAACACTTCTATATTAGGGAAAATAGTCAAATATTAATTCAAATTTAATTATTAAATCGAGCCTGATCTCAAATGACTTATACTATTCATCGAACTAAATTTATATATTAATATTCAAATCGAATAGTTCATTAGTCCAATCAAGATTTTACATTAAGTTTTTGTAACGTCCCCCTACCCGAGACCGTTGCCGGAGTCAAGCAGGTGACATTACAAAACTTATCTTAGCACTTAAACAGTTTTCGTAGTAAACTATCCATCTGCATCACGGTCGCTAAAAAAATCATATCTCGAGTTACGAAACTCGAAATTCAATTCCGTAAATTTTCTCTGAAACTAGACTCATATATCTACTTACTAATTTTTTTTCTAGAATTTTTGGTGAGGCCAATTAGTACAGTTTATTAGAAAAATTCTCCCCTGTTTTAGGGTTCGGCTACTCTGACCCTTGTGCACTTCGAATCAAATTTCTTCCTGTACAGAAATCCAATGACTATGTCATTTGTTTCAATTAAAAATAGACTCAATAAGGAATCCATACATATAAAGTGTGAGTCCTAATTCTTAATACACAATTTATGGTGAATTTCTAAAGTCAAAAAGGGGAATCCAGAAATTACTCTAACCCTGTTTCACTAAAACGTAAATATCTCATAAAATACAACTCTTTTACCTATTTTGTTTCTTCCATATAAAAAATAGATTCATTAAGCTTCAATTACATATTTTATTCATCATCTAGTTCACTTTCTACTATTTTTGGTATATTTTCAAAGTTGGACTACTGTTACTGTCTAAATCTGTTTTAGTATAAAATGTTGATAACTAAGTTTATAACATCTTCATTTCTTCTCTCTACAACATTTACCAACAATTCCTCTTATTACTCTTCACTAACATATCAAAACATACCATACTTAAGGTTTTGGTAACATTTACAAAACATACCAAAATATCACTTAACAACTTAGATACTTTCAAAATAACCAAAAGACATCCTAGGTACAATGCCATTTTCTAAAAAGATAGAAACTTCACCAATTTGAGTTTGGGGATCGGCTTGTATGCTGAGTCCTTATACTTTCGTACCTAGCCTGTGCACGGAAACAAACCGTACGCTGAGAATACTCTCAGTGGTATTTCTATAAACAATAGCTTAATCAACTTTAAAACATGATAATTCAAACACATTATTGCTATTATTCAATATCAATCAGTACTTCAATAATCTTTACTTTATTTACCCTTATTAACATAACTCGGACACTAACGGATACACGGATCCAACCCACACTCCGAGATAAGCACATAGTGCTTCATCGGAATAAATCCGGAACTTTAACATTATAGTACACAAAGTACTTCATCGGAACAAATCCGGAACTTTAACAGTAGTCGACACATAGTGTCTCATCGACTCAATGTCGGAATATCCCAATGCTTCCAATTCCTATGACATGTCAACTATATCCGACTAGCCCGACACTGTTAATAGGGTATTCAAAATCACATTCATTTCAATATGGTAAAAATACTTACCTCATTCACATTTTCATACAATATAAATATCAAATATAGCAATAACGATTAAGCTCGGTTTATAGAAATACAAACCACTATTTATCGAATTTAATCGATATCTTCGTTCACTTTCTCTTTTCCCTTCTTTGATGACGTATCCGGTGCTACGTTTGCTACTAAAATCATACAATTAAAAACCATCAATATACTAATTCATAAAACACATTTTTCACTTTCTATCGAACTTTTACAAAAATTCCAATTTCGTCCTTTTTCCATTACTAATATTTTTTTCTTTAACTTAAGCTTCATATTCTCTTTTAATCAACTCATTAACAATTTCTAACTCATAAATTCATTATAAAACATAAATTTTGAGCTCTATTCAACTTAATCCCTATTTAAACCTAACTTAGAATTCTTTTAATAAATCGCTCAATTTTCACTTCTAACTTCAATTTCTATCAATTTAACCCATAAAACCTCAATTTATTCAACTAAATCAATATTTAAAAATTTTCTATTTTTCTTCATTTTAACCTCATACATGTAGAACTTTGAATTAGGCATCCATAAACATAAAAATTATAAGAAAATAAGCTAAAACAACTTACCAATCAAGCTTTAAGGCCTTAATCCTCAAATTTCCCTTTTCTATTTCTTTCTTTCTTTCTTTCTTTCTTTCTTTCTTTCTCACGTTTGCTCTCTGTAACTCTTTCTATGTTTCTTTACACATTATTCTTTATTCATTATACTATATTATATTATTATTAACCTATAATAAATATACAATTAACATGTGTAATAGCTATAACATAAAATATCTTATAGCTATTACACATATATACCAACTATTACACATGTTATATCATACATTCACACACATGGCACTTAGGGTCTAATTGCTAGATTAGTCCCTTTACTAATCTTTAATCTATTATCAAACTTTTATACCGTATGCAATTTAGTCCTTTAAACTAAATTCAAGCTACTTCACTTAATTAAACACTAAATAACCATTCAATTATAATTCATAAATATTTCTAATAAATGTTCATGAATAAATTTCACGGAAACAGTACTCAAGACTCAATTTCCGATACCGTAACTTTTGGTTCATTACAGTTTTAATTATAAAACTGGTCCTTAGATTATAGTTTTTCTCATTCAGGTATTTAAATTTTTTTGATAAAAAATAATACTTAAACTATCAATTTTATCTCATTTTACTCAATAAGTGTACAGCGTACAATAAAAACATGCCACATGTCATGGTCATATTGGTTGGTATCGTATTTTTGGTAAAATAAAGTATATTTGTGACAAGAATAGGTTTTTTAATCTGATTGATAAACCTCAAGAGTATAATATATTCCTAAATAGAAAAAATATATAATATATTCTTAAAAGATAATATCCCGTAATAATATTTTAATAAATTGATAGTCCAAGTATCACTTTTGACAAAAAAGTCATAATGATAACGTGCATAGCAATCTACTTATACTTCAGATTGATATGACACTATTTATCTTATATATTACATCACTAACTAATTTTAGAAATATACAAATATTCAAAATATTCAAAAATTATAAAAAAATTCATAAAAATTTTAAATTTAACTTCAATGTTTAAAATTTTAATAAAACAAATAAATGCACACATAAAACGTGACAAGATTCTAGAATTTGTCCATAATTTGTATTTTTCTTTATATAGTATAAATAAAACAAATAAGATTCCTAAAATTGTCCACCGTTTGATTTTCATTGGGTTAATTTAACTTTTAGTCCTTAAACTTGATAACTAGGTCAATTTTGATACTTAGATTTTTTTTTGTCTACTTTGGTACTTGAATTTGGTAACTAAGACTATTTTGGTACCAAAATTTGGCAAATATAAAAGTTTTATAATGTGTTATTTTGATTTTTTTTTAAATTTAGGTGATGATGTGATACGATATCAAATTTTCACGTCATAAAATTTTAATGGAATCTAAATTTAGAGATTAAAATGAATCTAATTGTCAAATTCATGTAACAAAATAAGCAAAAAAAAATGAAATAGGACTTATTTGTTAGTGAAATTAAAAATAAGTTGTGAGTAGGGGTGTTCATTGGTTAAAACCGAATTAATCAATCGAACTGGTCTAATTCAGTTAATCAGTCGGTGGCAGAATTTAGTTCAATGGAGGGTCAATTAATAATTTTTTAAAATTTTAGTTATCGGTAAATTTTTTTTAATTATGATCCTCAATCTTTCAAATTTAGTTAATTTGTTGTCTTGAGATGAAAAAATTCATTGAACTATTAAAATTCTAAAGATTCTTAAGAATACGAAATTTTAAATTTCTATGTTTTTTTAAATTTTTATGAAATACACGTAAATCATCACATAAGTTATCAAGTCAGTGCAATTAAAATTTTAACAGTTTACTGAATTGTTTGATCAAAAAAATGACTAAATCTAAAACATTCAGGGCCAAAGTGATTTAAAAAAAAGAATTAGGACTAAAATGATAAAAAGATAATCATTAAGGACTAAATTTATAGTTTTATTTATTATTGTTTTTTTGGATAAACAACCCATTAATCAAAGTAAACTATTATCTCTTTTAGTCTCTTTCTTTCATTACATGCGAAGGCTGCTTTTCAAATCTTTACAACTTTTAAATTCGCGGCACCAAATTACCCCTCAATTTTATCAAAACCACAAAATAAACATGCACAAACTCACTTTAATTATAGAAAGAACGGAAGGGCAATTCCGTCACTAAAAATATCCAATAACCATAATTTTTTCCAGTTAAAGGCCAAGTCCAAAAGTCTCCATCTTTGACTCTTTAAATTTTTTTCTTTTTAACAAAATTACAAATCAAAGAACCTAATATTAAACCCTTTTAAATTTTAATCAAAATGTTGAATAAAGTGTTTTTAATTTAGTTTTGTAATAGTGATTACTGAAAAAAATTAGCAAAGAGGAAATTTTTTTTAGGGATCAAATATTTTTATGATGATTGAAACGGCGGTGGTGGTTGATTATTTGGTGCCGTCGTGGTGGGAGGTCAAAGTGGCGGTCGCGGCGTCGGTGTTCGTGATCGTTTCTTATTGGTTTTTTGCATTACAAGGCAAAGATGGTGACGGCGGTGATCGATCGCAGGTTTCGGAGAGTTCTGCTGAAGGAATTCTTGACGATAAAGAGAAGGTCAATTCTTTGACTTTTAAAAGAAAGAAGTATTTTCTTTGAAGGTTTTGTTTTTTGTGAATTCTATTTTCTATGAATTATGTTTTGATGTAGATGATGACATCGAATGTAGGAAAATCCGAGCTTTTTCTTTTTGGGTTTAATTTTTTCTTCATTTATTAACAATTATATCTCTATTTTTAAGGGTAAGTTTTTAAGTGTTTTTATTTTGGTTACCAATGGCAGTTAGTCAACGTCAATTTAGTTACTTATTTCTTAATTTTGTTAGTTTTGGTTTTCAGTAAAGTTTTGTGAATTTTGTTTTCTTCATTAATAAGAATTGAACTTGCTTCCTTTCTTTCTTTCGTTAAAATATGTCAGTGTAAGTTTTAAAGCCCTTCATGCTGTTGGTTTCTTTAACTGATGAGTCTAACACAAGTTCAATTCATGTTTCTTATTTGATGATAATTTTTGTAGCAATTTTTTTCTTTATTAATGGATAATATATGTGTAACTTGTTTTCAGTTTAAAAAGGTTCTTTTTCTGTGAATTTTGATTTGAGTTTTCTTTTTAGTCTTATTCCTATTTATATAGAATTTTATAGACTTTTGTAGGCAATATGATCTTCA
Source organism: Gossypium hirsutum (assembly GCF_007990345.1). Classification (NCBI taxonomy): domain Eukaryota; kingdom Viridiplantae; phylum Streptophyta; class Magnoliopsida; order Malvales; family Malvaceae; genus Gossypium; species Gossypium hirsutum. The sequence continues at coordinate 908,356 of NC_053425.1, forward strand.
GTAGAGTACATATGTCCAGTGTGATGTATAACTTGCTTAGTTTCTTCTGTGTTGTCTATTAATTATTGCTGGTAAAATTCACATGAAGTATCGATGTCTGTCACTGTCAATTGATAGTCTTTTCTATCTGTGTCAGAATTCTCCTCCATTACTTGGTTAGCCATATTTACAGTTCACTACCTGTCTCTGTGCAATACCGAAGAAGAGTAGGGGTCACTTGTTTTTGCATGTGACTTCTCTAAGCAAGTTTGGCTGAAAGTTTGGTTGACTTCATCTTTTGATAGAACTTCCACAAGTTGGGATTTCCTTTGATGGAGGGCAAAACAGTCTCTATGCTTTAGTATTACATGGTTTATCTGATACTTTCTGTGTACATGTGTGTGTGTTAAATGCATTGCTAAAGCTGTTATAGTACTCAATCCCATCTCTGAAAACATGAATATTGTCAATCTTATTTTATTGCAGTACAAAATGGAGCATGCGCTCTTTTCATGGAGTAATTTTTCACTTCTTTGACATGCAGTTGTGCACTTATTTTGTAGATAGTCCAGTTGAAAGGAGATGTCCAAACTAATTCTCGATATCTAATCAAGGTACTTTGGGAATTTATTTCATGTGATGCAACTTGTTTCGAACCCAAAATGAGATTGCTTCTGCTCTGTTTTTAAGGTGGAATTGCTGGCAGCTAAGAATCTTATTGGTGCTAACTTGAATGGCACTTCAGATCCTTATGCTATCATTACTTGTGGTTCTGAAAAGAGATTCAGGTTAGATGTTTATATATTTTCTTTTCTTTTTTCATTACAAGTTTCTGAAGGTTGATGAATTCAAGCTATTTTAGCACTACTGGTTATCTGAGATTAAGTTTTTTTATGATTACAAATAAGCAATATAAGTGGCATGCATGAGAAGCACTTGCGGGGGAAGGGAGCATTACCTTTCTTTTTGTCCTTATCATATTATTAGTTATTACCATGTCACCTTGTACTTTGGTTTTTGGTTTATTTTGTCTTTAGTACTTTTATGTTTGCTCCTTAGTAGTTACCTGTTCATGAGGACTTTTGAACTTATTTGTTAAGTTCTCCTTTCAACATTGTTGTTTGTTCACGATTTTAGGTCTATAGTTGCATTTTTGGTTCTTTGAGGGAAAACTGTCTATGGTATTTGAGGTTATTGTTAAAACTAAAAGGGCAAATGGGCAATTACTGTTCTGGGGGTCTTTAAACACTTATATCATATGGCTTCATGATCATTCTTTCAAGTTGCAGTGCTTTTATGTTTGTAGTGTTTATATGGATTTTTTCTGTTTAGTAGGTTATGAATAAGACTATAAGAGTGTAGGTTTTTTGCCAAATGATATTCCATGGCATTTTTTCTTGTAGATTGACATTATTGCTACTATAGGAGCTCTTAAAAAGCATATATAATAGTTCTAAATAAACAAAACAACTGATCTTCAAACAAAAATGAAAATGGACTTTAGTGCTTAACAATAGTTCGCATTTGGGAACAAATTCTGCATTATACATGTGTACATTATTTTCCTGGTTCATGTTGAGTTGATGAAATTTCAACCGCGGTTAATGGAAATCCCTCTGATATTTCCAGGCTTAATAACAAAGAAAATGCTTATGAAGTAAAACTAGTGAAAGAGTTAAAGTACTGATGTATAAAGGATGGTGTTGTTTCGTGTTTACCCGTTGGTCTCAGGGATTATGATATTGGTAGTATAGTACAATATGGTTCCATATATATGATACATCCATGAGTCCTTTTTTTTAAAGTTTTCATGATAGATGTACAATATCTCCATTTTGTCACATACCTAAGAATTTAATTGTCTTGCTGTTGCAGTTCGATGGTTCCTGGTTCAAGAAACCCCATGTGGGGAGAGGAGTTTGATTTCTCTGTAGATGAGCTTCCCGTACAGGTTTACAACATAATTTATTCTCGTTTTAGACTTGTATTTGGAGATTTTCCATTTTGCTTCTTCTAGGAACATTATGGTATATACACCCTGTGGATCCAATTTTGTAATCCGGAGCAGCATTATAGTATTCTTCCTGCTTTGATGTATATTTTGTCATTCCTGAGGTAAACTGAGAGTTCTCTTGGACTACCAGATGCATAGCAGCTTTTGAACTATGGTTTCAACCTATATATTTATGATGGTTTGAATGATTTTTCTTCCAAGTTTTAGAGAGAAAGGTTTTTGTTAAGAAAATGTACTTTTCATCCTTTAGATTCTTTGATGTTCATTTTATGTGGGTGTTCCCTTGCTTAGTCTCAAACTAGTGATGAGAAACACTTTTTTTGTGTCTTTCTCTATGTGTAATGCCTTTTAACCTTTATATTTTCTGTACGGGGCTTTTATATAATGAATATCAACCATGCTTTAGAATAAATTGTTCAAAATTCTTTAAGCATCAAGGCTTTATTTTCAATTGGACTTATACTTTGATCCTTGGCTGTACAAATTTTACATTTAGTTGCTTCTACAAAGTTGCTGCTGCAAATTGTGATTATATCTTTGCTTTCCAAAGGCATGTAACCAGAATGTTCCTAATAATATAACTGTCAGTATTCCTCTCCTGATTCTTGGCATTGTCATCAAAAGGAATTTTATTTGCAATAATTTGAATACTGACTTGCATAATTATTGAAAAAAAAGAGAAGTGAGATAGTGTAATTCAATTAAGGATGTATGTGGAAGAGAAAAATAAATGGAGACACTTGTGTTAACAGTTTTTATTTTCTTGTGTGGCATGGTTTGTCTAATAGAATCCTTCTTACTCATGCAGATAAATGTGACAATATATGACTGGGATATAATTTGGAAGAGTGCTGTTCTTGGTTCAGTTACAATTCCGGTTGACACTGAAGGTCAAAGTAATGCAGTATGGCATACCTTAGATAGCACATCTGGACAGGTTATATTTTATTCCCAAGTTTCATATTTATCATTTTCTTCTGGTTCCTGTACAATCTTTCTTCTTGTAATTATCATATAAGGCTTCACTGCTTTTCAGGTCTGTCTACATATCAAAACTATAAAACTCCCCGTGAATTCCAGGTATATTATTCATCTTTCAGTATATATATAAACACATCTTAAAATGAAATATTTGTGTTAAGCTGCTTTTTCTATGTTGGCCGCACATAATGATAAATACTGGTGGAATTATTTTTATTCTCTCAATATGTCATTGAATAACTGGAGAGCTTTTACTAACAGGGGTATGAATGGATATGCTGGAGCTAATACTCGAAGAAGGATTTCTTCAGATAAACAAGGACCTACTGTGGTTCATCAAAAGCCAGGGCCTTTACAAACAATATTTAAGCTCCTTCCAGATGAGGCAAGTTTCTTAGATTGTATTTGTAAGTTTTATTTATAAATAAATTTGGCATGATATGGTTGTACTAACAAATAGGAGTTCTAGGTAATCCCTTTTAATCACTTCAGGCCTTGGGTTATCTAACAGGCATTTTCTTTCAGGTTGTGGAGCATAGTTACTCATGTGCACTTGAGAGATCATTCTTGTACCATGGTCGTATGTATTCCTCCGCATGGCACATTTGTTTCCATTCTAATGTGTTCTCAAAACAAATGAAGGTTAGGTTGTAATTTTGGTTAATAATTTACCAAGGTTTAGCCTGTTGAATTTCAGTAACCCTGTCAAAATATATGCTGAATTAATGGCAATTTTACCTACAGTACAATCCAGAGACATGTAAACTTTCACATTAAAATCTCCCCATCTTCCTTTTCTAAAGGCAAAAACAATTGAACTATATAAAGATAGTAAAAGAAATAGATTTGACACCTTCTATGGCATTATAAACCGAAAAGAGATGTTCAGTGTTTCAAATCTTAACAATCCTTTTTTACATGACAGGTGGTGATACCATTTGGGGATATAGATGAGGTAAACTTTGTTCTTCTGATAAGTTAGTTAAAGTTAGTTCTGTGATATTAAAAAAATTATTTTATAAATGTTACATGAATTGACTTGACCATGGTGGAGATTATTTTTTTTAATTTGTTTATGCTTATAATTTTCATTTGGTTTTTGCAGATTCGTAGAAGTCAGCATGCATTCATTAATCCTGCAATAACAATTATTCTTCGCATGGGTGCTGGTGGGCATGGTGTACCTCCATTGGGGAGCTCTGATGGTTAACAACTATATTCTTTTTACTAAATTCTTGGAGGCTGGTGGGATTTATATTTTTTAATATCTTGAACTAAAAGAGGATTGTACCTCAGTGATTTTATTTTTCTCCATCAACATGACATGAAGATCATTGTTGACAATTATTCTTTAATTTTTTTTCTTTTCCTAGTTTGGTGTGATTTATTGATGCCTGCTTGAGTTTACAAAATGTGAGGTTTTTGGCTGCTTTATGGGGATAAATTTTGGCCAATGTACTGGCATTTAGCTGGTTTCATTTTTCATGTTGGCTCTCCCTACTTTTAGATTGCACTGCATTAAAGTTTTATGCATAATTGAGCTCAAAAAATAGTTCATGGAGGGAAAATTATTATGGCTTATTCATAGGTGTTTATTTGTTTCATACGTGTTTCTCCTTAGTTAATGGGCTGAAAGGTTTTTTGACTGTGGAAACAAGAATGTATTTGTTGAACAGAAGAGGAGTAGAGGGAAGCATCAAGACATGTTTCACTTGTGCATAGCATGATAGATAAACTATTCTCTAGCAATCCAATGATTTCATATTCTGAATAATCACTCTTCTTTATCATTTAAAATTATGCGCACTTATGGTCATTTGTACAGGTTTGTGTCTTACACGCTAGCGCCTTTTGTTTGCTCCATTCAGTTATGCATTCAGAGATCTTTCCTTTAAAGATCTCTATTATTAATTGGGAAGAGTTAATTCACTTTACAAGAGTGAGAGCCTGGTCTTAGCATGAAACCAGTAAAAGAGTGTTTATAATTTTTCCTTTGTCTATTTCAGGTAGAGTCAGGTATAAATTTGCATCATTTTGGAACCGGAACCATGCATTAAGAGCATTACAGCGCGCATCAAAGAACTACCATACAATGTTGGAAGCTGAAAAGAAGGTTTTCTTGCCTTTGCTCTATGATTTGTGAATTAACTTTTGTTGAACTGTAGTCTTGATTATTATTATTTTGATATGATCAGAGGCATTAGTTTTCTTCACATCCATAGAAACAGCAAAATTTGGTAGCTGAAAGCTTTTCTTACTGCCAAAGAAGGGGCATTTACTTTCCATTTAGTATTAATTTTGCTAGAATCTTGTTGACATTGTCTGGGAGCTGGTAAAGATGACAGGATATTGGAAAATGTTAGTGCAGTAAATAGTTATTTCTTGGCCAAGTAGTAGGAAAATGTTGGATTATACATTGAGTTGGATTAAAAATGTAAAGAAGCAAGAACATATTGGGAATAAGTGGATGGAAAGATTGTGAAAGCTGAATTTTATAAGATTTCCTTTTCTAAATGATGAAGTATAGTTTTTCGGGGGCACTCTTTGAACCTGTGAGGTGCTCAATGATGTATTTCAACTACTCAGGAGTCTGGAATAGGAAGTGATATGGTTGGACCAATGAGAATGTGATGGGTGAATACATTTGTCTGTGAACTCAAATATAATGAAAGCTTATTTGTTGTTGCTATTGCTATTTGCTTTTGTGGTAACAAATTTATGTTTAAAGTAAAAGCTAGAGAAATGATGTATGGATATAAACTAAAACTATGTGAAGGTTTGAACTTCCAAGTAACTTAGAGATTGCTGAACTTTCAAAAAAATATATTTTTAACTGATTATTTTTTGGTTGAATTAGTTTGTTGTAATGATTATTGGAGCGCTACACGGAAAGATCCTTTTTGTAGGGCATACCTATATAGGTGTAGCAATTTCTTCAAGGTATTTCATTATTTAGCTTAGCAAATATAAAATGTTGTGTAGATAATTGTCAGTGATGCATATACTGGTAGGACAAAACTGAGACCATTTGATTTATAATAATGCCTTTGTTTCAAATATCCTTGCTTGTATTTATGTGTAAATTTTGTCCTTTTAAATTGATTTGGGGAATTTTTATTTGATTTATTTTGTCCGTATGTAGGAAATAGCAGAATCAGCATTGCGTGCACACAGCAGCTCTATTAGAGGTAGTAGAAGGCAAGCTACGGCTTCCAAAGATAATGCATCTAAACCTGAAAAATCACAAGCTTTTATCAAAGAAGAAGTTCTTGTTGGTATCTACAATGTATGCATCTTATAGTTTCCAGCCTTTTCCGGTTTTATTATGTTGTGAATTTGTATTTTTATGATTCATGAATGTTTCTTGCAGGATGTATTTCCGTGCACTGCAGAGCAGTTTTATAATTTGTTATTAAGTGACGACTCTAGTTTTACTAATGAGTATCGTGCAGTACGGAAGGATACAAATCTTTTGGTAAGCTAAGATCATTTAGTAGTTCCCCATGCTTATTCTATTGAAAATGTCTTGAAAGTTTGTACCAACTCTCCTCTGTTATTTTCAGATGGGACAGTGGCACCCTGCTGATGAATATGACGGCCTAGTGAGAGAGATAACATTCAGAACCATTTGTAACAGTCCCATGTGTCCTCCAGACACTGCCATGACAGAGTACCAGCATTCCATTTTATCACCCGATAAGAAAAAGCTTGTATGATTTCGTTCTTATTCATTCCGTCAATTCTTATTTAATGATCTCAGTCTCTCAGTTAAAAATTCATTTCCTGTGATACTTTGGCCTATTTTTTATGTTGGTTTTATGTTTGTTTCATTTAATTGAATTTAGTCAATTTTGTCTCTTCTTGTAGGTTTTTGAAACTGTACAACAGGCACATGATGTTCCATTCGGCAGCTACTTCGAGGTAAGTATTAGCTGGATATTTATGTTTTCAGTTCCGGTGGCAGTTCTAAGTTCGAACTCCTAGGAAGAGCAATTTGCTTATGATTTTTATGTCCCGCTTTTGTAATTACCAGATGTATTGGACATCGTTTTATTTATGTGCTGTACCAGGTACATTGCAGATGGTGTGTGGAGACCAATGGCGAAAATTCGTCCATTCTAGATGTCAGAGTGGGTAGGTTTTCTGTTGGCTTTTCATCTCTTGAAAACGTTTTCTAATACAAAGATCCATTGGTCCTTGCACCACACAATAGGGTAGCCCTCTCCCATCCTGCAAAATCCACCCGTCATTGCGAAGGGTTCAAACCGAGACTTCCAGATCAGTCTTAAGTTCTAGCTTCTAGGGTGTCCCCTTGGATACATCTCTTGACAAATATTTCCGGCAGCATTAGCTCTTCTCCTAGTCGAACTCTTTTTCGAAGACTGTCTTTCAATTTATACCGATATGAAATTTAGTTGGCTAATGCGACAGACAATGGTGAAAGTAAAGAACATCCAAAGCACATCCTTTCCCATTAAATTAACTTAGTTTTCAATTTTTTTTTCATTTTCTTCCATCTGAACATCACTGAATTTTATCGACGGCATTGTCTCAATTTTTGCAGGTGCACATTTCAAGAAATGGTGTGTGATGCAATCGAAAATTAGATCAGGCGCTATCAACGAGGTTGGTATATCTTGAACTATGCTCTTTGCTGATCACGATCACGAATCCCATTCTTCCAAAAACTTTTTTTTTTCATCATTCTCTTAAACATTAAAGGTCAAAATTTTAACCATTTTCCGGCTTTCCATCCAGTACAAGAAAGAGGTAGAGGTGATGTTAGACGTCGCCCGCTCTTATATCAAATCACACACAACCGGTGGTGAGACCAATAACTCATCATCCTCACCCCCAGTTACACAACAAGGTATCAGCTAGCTAATAAACTCTTTGATTTTATTGTATAATTCCTTTTTTCTTTAATACAAGTAATGTAAGAATTATATGTAGAGGTACCAAGGTTTTTGCAATGACCTTGGGTGTATAATGTAACTTAACCCTTCTTTTTCTTTAAGGTTCTTGTAATGCAGTTTTAACTATAATGGTGGGCTAATGTCAACCTTAATTTTCACTGTCAGTGAATATATACACACTGTTTCTTCCTTATTTAATTTATATGTAAATGAAAAAAAAGTTACCAAAATTGTGTTCTTTTCTTAGGATGTGATATGTAATATGCTGCTTAAACTCTATGTTTTTAGGGATGGTAACAAGACTAATATATATGTCTGATTTCGAAATTTTATATAATATTTTATAATATATTAATTTTTGCAAAATTAAATTAATATATACTATAAATCTTATTATAAAATATTATAGAACTAAATTTTATAAAAAGGGTTAACATAATAATACCTTGTAATTGTTTTCATACTTGAATTTATTTGAAATTGCTTTCACATTAAGATTTGAAATTTTAAATTTTCAAAGAAATTTCAGAGATTAATTTAGACAAAAAAAATTCAAATTCAATGTAAGAGCAATTTAAAATTTCAGTAACATTGATGAGTAAGAAATTGGGTTGAGATCCCAGAGCTGCTAATTAGTAAAACAATAAAAGTGCATAAAATTGAACTACTAATTATGTTTCATCAATATACATGTGAAACCCACAAGTTTCCAACAATACAGATGTGTTCGCCGGAGCTATGAGGCAATCAAGGACATCTGAAACAATCACCCCAAAATTCCTAACTTATATAAAAGTTTATAACTCCGTCATGACGGTGCAATACCATTTCCGATTACACAATTCTCAAATATCATAGACTATACCAATTCCGCCTACCATCATCATCCTATCTATGTCACAAAGTTTGGCTGTGAAAATGAAAGCTTCAATTGAATTGTGAGATAACCTTGTCAAATTTTGGAGATGTGGTCTTTATCGGAGCCCAAATATCGGCTCCATTGCTGCGAGCAAGTCCTACGGTACACGAGATCGGTGCAAGGCATAAACCTCGGTTTCTCAAGTTATACTGATCATCACCCTGGAAAGAGAAAGAAAATTTTAAATCGAATCCAAAATCGGAACTTTTGAACTACTATCACTGACCCTAGCTTGTATGTCTCTAGTGTGTCCGATACTTTTACATCTCCGTGTTACATATTTTTAATGTCTCTGTGTGTAACGGAGTCCATTTAATGCTAACCTGTAAACTATTTGTTGGCATGGTTTGGAGATACGGAGCACTCAACACCTGAAACCATCCGAAAAGAACAGAAAAACCGAGATTTTTTTTTAGTTAAAATTGCCATTTGTACGGAAAACGGTTTTCTGCATATCGTGAACATCTCCAATGACATGAGCGATCATAAGTACTCGAAAATTGGCCTTAAAGAAAACTAAATAATTGAACAACGGATAATACAAGTAAACGTAGGCAAGAAAAACAGACCTTAACTTGTTCGTGAAGAAATCGTATGTATCCCTTTGCCTCGAGTAGGACGGAAGCTGTATCCGTCTGCAACGAACCAAACATTACTTCACAGTTATGGCAAACTGACAACTCCATTAAAGGCCTTAATAAACACTAAAAGGAACAAATATAGCATCAATAATCGGATTATTTGTGGATTCAGAATATTAGACTCAACTTTCTGACTCAATTTTCCCCAGAAACAACTGACAGAAGTCACCATAAATGTAAACAAATTAATTGCCAACGCACCTTTCCGTATGGCGAAACAAGTTGCTGCAGAGCGGCAATCTGTTCACTGACCTGATCTTTTTTCTCCTATTCCCGGAAACAGCGAAATAAGATTAATATCAGTAACAAATACATAGAGATTATAAACACGAGCACACGATATTTCTAACTACAAAATGAATGCCGAAGATATATAAAACTGAGAACAGACAGAACTAAAAACCTTTGTGGCCTTCTGCCGTTTCGATGCCAAAGACGTAAACCCAGTATGATCAACAGAAAAAGGGCTCCGTTTGTTTTCCATCATCGTTCCGATATCAATCACTTCTTCACTAGTTAAAAACAAGAAAAAGAAAATCACCCAACCGAAATAATAACACACGACAAACAAACTTAGCTATCTCACAAATCCGATTTTATTCATCAACGTCGAAAAACACCACAAAACATTCATTACAAATAGTATAAGATCAAATAATCAAACGCTTTTCGACTTCAAAACTAAAAGCACGATACTAATTCGACATGAAAGCTCAAAAATAACTAAAAGGACAATCTTAAAAGGCAAAAACAAAAAATACCCAAAGATTAGAATCCAGCAAAGCTCAAAAATAGTGGACGTTCCTTTTGCCTTGTACATTGCATATATATATATACACACACATACATACATATATATATTATGGCAAAAGGCCATGCGTGTTGATATTATTAGTTGACCATCAATGGAACATATATTTTAATCAAAGAAACTACATTGTTTCGACTCTTTACTCGTGTCAGACACCCCTATCCGACAATATTTGTCATATTTGGACATGAAAACGAGAATATAAACCCTACTTCCGAATGCTCATATGCCACACTCACACTTAAATCCGAGTAATATATACCAAAACAAGCATCAACATGGAAATACAAACAATTTGAGTATAAGAAATTAGCAGATAATTATCCATTTACATTAATTTAATCACAACAACATAATTTAAAACCAAAAAAAAGCAATATCAACATATTTAATTATATTAATTTGTAGCCTTACAAACAGACAATCTGTTGCAAGAATCAATGAACAACACAACAACCTACAGACATTAAAAAATTGAAAAAAAAAGGACAAAAATTAAGTTAAATTAAAATATTTCATGGAATAAAAGAATAAGTCTATATATATACACTATCATCTTGATTAATCAAATTGGATGGTGGATGAAGCTCCAAATTTCAGTCTAATATACATAATATAAAATAAACTTAATTTCAAGGACCCTTTTTTACTAAAACAAGTATGCAAATTTGCATTTCTAATCCTTCTAGTTCCTTCAATTTAATTCCAAATAATAACGTAATGAAACAAACCCATGATAGGAAATACAAATAAGAGATAAAGCAACTCACCAAGAACATAAAGCCTGCATTTGCAAAGCAACTCAAAGCACAAAATCTCAAAGTTCTTTATACTATAAATTGAGAAGCTTTGAAAGCAAAAAAAAAAAAAAAAACCTTTTTTTTTTGAAGTGAAAGCCAAAGATTAAGGCTTTATGATTCAGTTTTTCAACAAAAACCCAAAGCCCAAAAGGCAAATTTTTTTGTTTTTCTTCACCATAGCATTAAAAACACCAAACTTTTTTTTTTAGTTAAATATTGAAACTTTTTATAGTATTGAAAGAAGTTGAAAACTTTAATGAAGAATTTTTTTTTTCCTTAAACCCCAAAATAGATGAAGGCTCAAAGAAGTTGAGAGAGTATCTATATGGAAAGGGAAAGGCTTTGGTTTTTTTTTTTTAAGGTTTTTAAAGTAATAAATTATAAATATTATGAGAAAAAAAAAGAAAATGAAAAATATGTGAATTGATTTGTTCTTTCTTAATATTTGACAGCTAATATCCAACCATTTAAAGAGCCCAACAAATTAATTTTCTTTCTTATAATTTATGAAAATTATTAAAAAAAATATTCGATAATCACATTAAAAATCGAATTAAGCATCTAAAAAATAAGATTTTTAATAAATATCATTTTTTATCTCTCCATCCAATAAATATTTTTATTGAATTTATTTCAAAATTGGCAGTTTTCATTAACTTATTGCTATATTTTTCTAATTTTACTTTAACTAATAAATTAAAATTACACGAAAAAGGGATACTGTTGTGTTTCTAATTTGGCGGGAAATCGTTGTCTGAAAATGAGGGTAGTTTTGGAAACACGGGTGAGTTTGAAAATCACTTTCTCCCGTATCCACAATATTCCCTCTAACTCGCACTCTTCTGTCAAGATTTTACACGTGGCTGTCTTATTAAAGGGACGTGAGGTTCAGTAGTTGAGTGAGAAGAGTGGGGAAAATGTTTACAAAAAAAGTCCAAAAAAGAGATTAGATGGGGTGGGACCCACACGGTTTTGATATTTAAAAGAAGTCATCTGTTTTCCTCATAAATCCAAGCCTATTCAGTACTTTTCCTCAGTACTTTGGTTCTTCCTATTTTAGCAAACCAAAAAAAGTGAATTTTAAATTAAATTATATTATATTAGTATATTTTAAATATTTACTATTTATATATAAATATTATTGTATCTAACTATAAAAAATAAAAAATTATTAATTAAGTTTAAAAATAAATGATTATATTTTTATTATAAATATAATTATAAAAAATAAAATATTCAAACTTTGTATTAATTGTTATTGGTTGGCACAAGATTATATTAACTAAAATAGACTGAACTTGGAATGCAACGAAATTATCAAAACGTATTAAAAAATTTTATCAAAATAAAACCATAAATACTTGGTATCGATTTAAGACAAAAACGATGTATATCAACCGAATATTGATTGGCATAATTTAAAAATATTATATATTTATATGATTAATTTTGTATAAATTATGTCACTTTTATATTGTATCCAAATTTGATAGTTGTATATCGGAAAAGTCTTTAAATTATACATAAACTTTAATTTAGTTTGTAATTTGATGTTTGAATTTTGATTTATATAATTTTAAAAAAGTTGTACGTATTTATAAAAAAAACTATCAACTTATTTTTATATTAAATCAATATAATTATCTGTTTATGTCATATGTAAATTGAAGCAAATTATATTTTTATGTATAATATTACACATTTAATCAAAATTAATTTATAATTTTAAAATTTATCTATTGTATATTTTATTATTTTTGTAAAGTTTGTATTGCAATTTTACATAATATTATATAGTTGATAATTGTTTTATTATTTCTAAATATACTCTAATTTTATTGTAAAATTTTTAAAAAATTCATGATAGAATAGTAGATATTATTTCTAATAATATATATATACTTAATATTTCAAAGTGTACAATTTATTGCCTTTTTTATTATGTAAACTCAATCAATTAGTAAAATAACAATTTCCAATAAAAGAAGTAATACTATTTTACAGGGGTGAAGCCAGAATAAATTTTTAAGGGGTTCGAATGAAATTTTAATTTTTTATAGTCATATCTTTATATTTTTAAATAATTAAATCAATTTTTTATAATTTTAGGAAGATTAAAGTACAATTTTATTTTTACTAATTTAAAATTTTAAAAAAAAAATCAAAGGTCTAAATAAAAATTTTCCATTTTATGGGCCAAACAGGTCCTGCCAGCCCCTATATCCGCCTATGCTATTTTAGCTCAATTTTCTTTAATTATGTCAAAACCTGACATGATTACTTATGAGAATTAAATTAAAGATAATGAGAATGAAATTTTTAAAATTAATATCAAAACATAACATGATTATTTATGTGAAATAAATTAAAGATAATGACAATGGTGTGTAAAATTCATGCAATAGTGGCAAATCACTTTTTTTAATAATTAAACTAAACATGTGCAAATGTTTTTTTTCCTTAATTTTTCCTCTACTTTTATAAGCATTAGATTTTTGAGGTATAGGGTAGGTCCATAATTGAGATTATGTAGACAACATGTGATTTTGGTCCAATAATTTATGTTCTAAAATTCAATCAAATGCCCAATGGTATAGCTTAGACAAAAAGTTCTAGGTTTCAAAATAGATTTTATCAGAGTAAATACATAAATTGTTGTGAAAAAATCACAATCTTAAAAGTTATTTTGTCCTAATCGATATAAATTGAAATGGACTCGCCCTTCCATGGTTAACACAATACTTCTAAATTCGTATACCCGAATGAAAAAAGATGGAACTTAAAATGATTGTTCTTCTTGTAAAAGTCGGGAAATAATATGAAAGAAACTCGGGTAAACCATATTAGGTTCAAATCTCAGGAAAGATTTGAGGGGTCACAGATGGTCCAACTTAAAATCCAATCTCCTAGATAGACTATCGCACTATTATAATTTAGTAAAACAATGAATTTTTAGAGAGCAAGAACGAAAGAAAAGAAAGAACTGAGTTCTATTATTTTTTGTGTTGTAAAAAATGAGTAGAATAACCTGCTATTTATATTGTTTTTAGAACGGGCAAAATGATAAAATAACAGTGTCAATTTCTAAAAATAGTAGAGGATTTTTCTGATTAATTAGACCCAACTGTGAAAGTTTTTGTACCAAGAGTTTTGAATTGTATTTTATCTTTTTTACTCAAAAAATGAGCATGAGGTACACATGGCACGCCACGTGTCACTTTTTGGTTTTTTCGTTAGCTACGCCAATTTTTAACTATACAAATGGATGAAATTAACAAAAAATGACAAATTTGCTCTTTGATCCAATGTAAATGGGCTAATTTGCTCATCTTTTAAGTAAAAAGAGCAAAAATGTAATCTAACTTCTAATACAAGAACCTCTATGACACTTTTACTCAAACTATATCATATGAAATATTTAGGGGTGAGCATTAGTCGATTAAATAAATTGATACAATTTATTTGTACAATTTTATAAATTAATTTCGTATAAATGATTTTTGAAAATTTTAATTCTAACTCATTGAACACTCGCAATGAAATACATTAATGTCTTAAAATTATATAATACAAATTATTAATAAAAAATAACTTAAAAAATATTATGATATATAATAAAATTAGTACAAAATAAGTGCATGCACTACCAAATCTAAAATTATTTGATGAGAAACATAAGTTGGCTTATATATTTAAATTTAATTTTATCATTAAAATATTGAAAATGCTTTTAGTATTTAAATTAAAATTATATTATTCTTACTTTAAATGGAATTTATTTTGTTTTTTCCCACCTAAAATAATTTTGTATAATTAATGAAATGAGAAAAAACTGAAAAAGAGAGTGATTATTTATGAGCAGTAATGATTTTGTAATTTTTCAAAAGGACAGGTAAGAGAGTTGGTGGAACATAGACTAAAATAAAGCACGATTCAATGTTTTTATCGGTCTAATGTGAAATTATTTCTGCTTTTATGATATGAGGTCACCAGTGTTCCTAATTTTCTTTTTTAAATGTTAATTTTAATATGATATTATCAAGGGATTTTCAATTTTTTTTAGAAATTTTAAAAGTGTTGCGGATTGATTTTTAACTCGATCGATATGAATATTGTTGTCAATACAAGAGGATGTGGGTTCGAGTACGCTGAAACGCATTATCCTCCTATTAATGGGTTAGTGAGGAGTTGTAAGTAGTTTTAAGCATTTTGTAAAAGAAAACAGATATGATCAGAACCTACAGTGAGATTATGTAAAGAAGTTATAGATTTAGTCTTTGTGCTTTTATTTGATCAATTGAGTCTTAACTCGATTGGTATGAGTATTGTTATCAATATAAGAGGACGTGAGCTTGAATGCGCTGAAGCGCATTAGCCTCCTATTAATAGGTTGGTGAGGGGTTATAGGTAGTTTTAGGCATTGTATAAAAGAAAACAGATATTGTCAATGTAACATCCCGAAATAGGGCCTAAACGGAATAGTGGTTGCAAAACCACAAATTCGAAGTAGAAAATTTTATTTTATTATTATTTTGAGGTCTATGATATGTTTTCATGATTGTGTGAAAATTTCGTGAAGAAATTCTATGCATAAAGTGCTTAATTTGAAATTAGGGACTAAATTGAATAAATTGCAAAACTTGTGTTCTAGAAGTATTTTGCATAAAATTGAATTAGATTATTAATTAGAGGTCCTTAAAGAGTAATTTTACCAATTTCTAAGTCTATGGACAAAAATTAGACATGGATAGAATTTTTGGAAAGTTTAGTAGTAAGGGCATTTTGGTCATTTAGGGGTAAAATGAATTAAAATACAAAATTAAAAGCCAATTTTGCTCATCTTCAACCCCATGGCCGAATATAGCAAGGAGAAACCATGGCTAGGGTTTTTCAAGCTTCCAAGCTCGATTGCAAGTCTGTTCTAGCCTCGTTTTTAATGATTTTTACGTTTTTTAAGTCCCGATAGCTCAATTAAGCTTATGCTAGCAATAATTCAACCTAGGGTTCATATTTGGAAAAATACCCATAGGTGAAATTTGTGTATTTTGGTGTTTTATGATAGAATATGAGGTTTTAAGTTATGTTAGACAACTTGTATTACTCGGTTTTAAGCAAAAACGAGTAAAATAACTTAATCGGTAAAAATACCTAATAGTCATAAGTACATGTTAGAGTGTGAATTTGATACTGCCATAGAAGGGAAAAATGATCAGCATGTCATAAAACATAATAAAATAGCTGAAGTTTAATTTACGAGCTTTGGGGCAAAAGTGTAAATATGCGAAAGTTTAGGGGCAAAACTGTAATTTTGCCAAAATATGATTTTGGGTCAATTTGAATAATGTGAGCCCTAATTAGACTATATTTTAAATGATAGAGTAAGGAAAACTGAAATTCGGGCTAAAATGGGGAAAATACCAAGTTGTGGACGAAATGGTAAAAGTAGCTATTTTTGCATACGAGGTAAGTTTACAGTAAATAAATGCAATATTCTTTTATTTTACATTATTATTTTCAATTTCCAGCATTTATATACTTATTTTTTTGAGAATATTTAAAGTCGAATTAAAGGCGAAGTGACAGAGAAAAAGCATTAGGAAGCCCCGTTTGAACCTTAGGAATGTTAGGATATTGGGGTTGACAGGACAGGACAGGACAGAAATGAGCCATGTAAGTCCATATCAGATATATGGCTTTGGAGACAGGAATGAGCCATGTAAGCCCATATTATATATATATGGCATTGGAGACAGGAATAATTCATGTAAGTCCATGTCGAAGACATGGCATTGGCAGGATATTGATAGACAGGAACGACCCTAGTATCCTTAGTATTCCGAGTGGTTCAACGGGTCATTGTACACATTAAATTATAGTGAATTATCAGCAAAAGGGAAGGTAGATTATATTTATGAATAGTGAAAGGTCAGGTAAGAAAGAAGGTAAATGAGTAAAGAAGAAGGTAGAAAATGAGAAGTAAAGAAAGTTTATGAGGCTAGGTGACATTATGTATAATTATTCATTATGTTGAATGTTGTAATTTATTTGCTTGTAAGCTTACTAAGCCTAGTGCTTACTCTCTTCATTTTCTTTTTCTTATAGTTCTTATCAAGCCACTCGGGGATCGAAGGAAACGTCGGAGACCGATCACACTATCGAAGGAATCACATTGGTATAGTTAGACGTTTTGTTTTGTGTATGGCATGTATAGGAACTTGGTTTCTTTTGATATGATATGATCAATGAATGATGTGTAAATACTTGCTAGTGATTAACTAATAGAAGGGCTGATGATATACATGTTTAATAGTATGTATGAATAAGTAGTAACTATCACATGAAAACTAAGAAAAATGTGAAAGTAACTTAAAAACATATTCAAGTATAAAAAATAACGTGATTTTGAAAAATCACAAGGAATTGTAGAGACATGGGTTGATGGTGAATAATATATGAAATTAAAGCTCATTGTGTCTATTTTCATATGGATTAAGCAAAACAGGTAAAGGTTTTGTATTTTATAAGATATCTGAGTTTTAGTGAAATAGGGCCAGAGCGATTTCTGGATCCCCTGTTTCAACTTTAGAAATTCACCATAAATTTTACAAAAATAATTAGGTGGTTTACCTTATATGGTTAGAATCCTTATTGAATATAGTTTTAATAGAAACAAACGGTATAGTCATATGATTTTTGTACAGAGAGAAAAGTGGTTCGTAGTAAGTAGAGGCCAGTGCAGTCGAATTCTGAAATAGGGGTAACTTTAACTAATAAACTGTACTAATTGGCTAAGTAAAAAATTCTAGAAAAAAATTAGTAGATAGATATATGAGTCTAGTTTCATGAAAAATTTACGGATCTTAATTTTGAGTTTTGAAACTCGAGAAATGAATTTTTAAGTAACCATGACGCAGAAAAACAGTTTATTCCGAAAATTAAAATAAGTGGTTTAGAGTTGTTTAAAAGGTAAGATAAGTTTAGTAACACCTCAAGCTTGACTCCGGTGACGGTTTCGGGCGTGGGGGCGTTACAGTCAAAACTTATAATGAGATTGTGTAAAAAAGTTATAGATTTAGTCATTGTGTTTTTATTTGATCACTTTTAATCTTATACTTTTCGAATTTGTTACTATTGGTCTTTATACTTTTGAAATTTAGTCTGACCCAAATAGTAACAATTAAATTCATTTAGTTAAATTCAGTTACTAATGTTGTATTATGTGCATAGTTAAATATTTAGTCTGTTTTTTTAATTAAATCATTCTAAGTCTCTATATTTTTCAAGTTTTGAAATTTCAATCTTGACACAAATGATAGTTATTAATCCATCAATTGAATTTTTAGTGAGTAATAGGTAGAAATGATAAGCTGACATGACATTACACATAAAATAATATGTTTGGCACATCATATTTTAAAAATAGCAGAACTTTATTTGATGACTTTAATGGCAACTATTTGGTCAGGACTGAAATTTTAAAATCTGAAAGATGCAGAACCCACAATTCTTACAACGTACAGGGGCTAATGGTAGAATTTAACCCTTTTTCAATAAGTTTGATATTGTTTTTGATTGAGATTTTATCTCTCGAGAGTAATTGAGGATACCTGAAAAAGAGTCAAGTTCAATCGAGTGAAAGCGTCTCGTTGGGATGAATCGTGTGTGATACACGACTACCTACCAAAGAATATAAGCATTTACATTTGGTAAAGTTTGAACTCATGCCCTATAATGTACTATGTTATCATGTAGGCAACTTAAATTTTGAGTATATTTAAAATGTCAATTCGAATAAGACATAGAGCATGTAGGGTACTTACGGGCAACTTAAAATCTAAACAATATTTTAGAGTATAGAATTATGGGAAGTATGCTACCACTTGGGCAACTTTCGTTGATCTCACCATCAATTTAGGCATTAAATATCAAATTAGATTTAATATTGAGCATATTTAAAATACATAGATTAATTTATAAATGTGTGTGTATTTATTGCATAAACAACTTGAATTTGAAGTATGTAAAAAAAATAAAATTTTTCAAGTTCATTTTCTTGTTTATGTTCGGATTTGTAGCTACTTTTAATAACAATATTGTCTTCAGTATTTGAACCTATACAGTTTATATAATGTTATTAAGGCATGTGTTTAGACAATGTTATTTGGATAGGCATGTGTAGATCCGCCTATTTTAAACATGTATATTTTAAATAAATATCTCAATCCTCTTATCAATAATTCTGATTTCACTCTTGATTACAACACGACCAGGCTATTATTTGGATTATTTATTATTTGTTTATGTGCATTATATTATCTTAGAGTTCTTGATCAGGATGAGTAAAATCTGATTCAATTCAAAAAATTCGATAAGAAATTCAAATTTTGCAATTAAATAATTCGAGTTATTTGTATAAACTCGAATAAAAATCAAAATTTCCAGTTTAACTTGAATATAACTACACTCATCTGAAAATTTGAAAAAGAAATGGTAAAACTATGTCGTTTTTAATAAATGTTTACCTTTTCTAAAGTTAAAAGTCAAAACCATTTACCATTAAGTTAAAAAGCAAAACCAATATATTGTTTATGTAATTAAATAATCTTGTATTTTGCCTACCAGCTAAATAATCGTTTCATGTAAACACAACATTGAGTATAAATAATAGAATTTGTTAACTCGACTCCAATAGACTCAAAATTTTTTGACTCGATTTGATTCAATTCAAAAAAATTTCAAATTGAGTTCGATTGCTAAAATATGATTTGTCAACTCGACAAACTCGAAATTCTTTTATTCGATTTGATTCGACTCAATCGAATACTCACCCCTATTCTCGACGTCACTAATATGTACAATTGAATAATATTTTATTTAATTTATATTACAAAATTATTATGAGATTTATAATAATTTATGTAATTAAATAATGAGTTATATATATAAATCAACAAAACTGAATTCAAAAGGGTTAGAATTTGGATAACCTTATAAATTTTGTTAGAATTTATTTTAGGAGTGAAAATTGATTTATAAATTTTTAAAGGAGTCAAAATATAATTTTATCATCATATTAATTTATTATTGTTAAATTTTCAAAGGGACTAAATTAAAATTTTATCATATTTGAAGAGTGTTTGTCCCTGTTATGTAACAATGGTGTCGTGAGTTCATTTTCAATTTAAATATATGAATTAATTGCACTAAACATATTAAATTATAGTTTGAATTTTAAATATTAACTTTGATCTAATATATAACATATTAGATGACGTGACCTATTAGGTTTAGACATGTCACATATACTATATTATCAAATGATGTATATGCCACATGTAACAATATATCTAGTCCATATCATCCAATTTTAGTAACATTATAAAAATGAACTAAAATTGAATGACGTGACCTATTAGATTTAAACATGTGACACATGCTACATCATTGAATGATATATATATCACATAGAACAACATATTTAGCTCATATTAATTGATTTTAAAGGAATTATAAAATAAATTAAAATTTGTGGCTAAATCCAAATTCAAGTACAAATTTAAAGCCAAAAAAACTATATATACTAAGAATATTTAACATATTTTCTGGAAAAAAAAAAGTACCAAATTAACATAAACCAGAAAAAAAAATTCACATCGACCCAAATTACAAAAAAATTCCAGAAATTATCCTAAACTGATATTTATTAGGGAAAGAAAATAGGAACATAATACGACGTCGTTTGAATGGAAGTAGTTAGCAATAGTATGTAGTAGCCGACTCCCATAGACGGAGCGGGCAAGTTTTCAGTAGCTGATTTGCAAGTAAAAAAGGTTCAGCCAACGGCAGCACAGATCGCCCGATACGACGTAGGTTTCTCAATCCGATCAGTAATTTTTTTTGTCTTCTTCATAAAGTTCCATCTTTTAGTTCTCAAGAAATTAAAAACCCAAACTTTTTTTTTTTGCGTTTAATAATTTTTTTAGTTTTATAGTAATTTAGCTCGAATCAAGTAGCTTTCAATTTATTTATTTTTAATTTCCTTTTATCCAATTTGATTGAAAGATTGATTATTTATTTTGTTTTAAGTCATATGCATATAATTGTATCTGCTTAATGTAAATTACGAATGAAGTTCAGTTGCTATTAAAAAACAATGTGCTTGAATTGATTCTGACATTGGGTTTTTGCAATTTTTTCTTTTAATTATCTAAGCATCCAATGGCGGCAGCTGTGGAAACTTCACCAGTTTTAGAGATTTTAGGTACTTAATAACTATGCTTCTTTTCAGAATTGGGTTAAATCGCTATTTGAGGTTTGAATTTGACAGTTTTTCCCACAGGGTCTGAACTTTCTTTTGTCTAAGTTAGGCCTTGAACTAGGCAACTATTCTCATGTTGGAGTTTGGACTTCTTTTGGTCCAAGTTAGTCCCTGAACTTGGACAAAAAAAAATTCAGGTCCTAGGAAAGAGCCACCGAAAGTATTTAACCCTTTAGAATTTATTCTCTGTATATAATTTGCTAATTTTTCTATTATTTTTATTGAATATTTTTAGTTCGAGAACCGGATGGATATTCTATCTGGAATGGACCTCCATTCAAGAATAATAATCAACCTGGGATTAAGCTTGAAAAAGTTCCTTGCAGTAATGCTAAGTATAGTGAGGATGGTTCAAGGATTATGGTGACAAAAACTGACTCTGCTATTGGTATTTATGATTCCAACACTTTGAAAGAGATAAGATGTTTTCAAATCCCAAATGTAGTCGCTTCGGCCTTGTCCCCTTGTGGGGCTTATCTTCAAACCTTTCAGAAATCTACTACGCCGCAGGAAAAGAATGTGGTCTTATGGAGCATAGAGACCGGGGATCCTGTTTATGAGCAGTTCCAGAAAAACATGACAAAAGCTACATGGTACCATATATGAACATATACATATATTGGTTGCACACATTACATTATTTTAAGTGTACTTACTTGTAAATCTGTGTCTCAGGCCATCAATCCAATTCAGCTCCGATGAAGCTGTTGCATGCCGGCTTGCTACAAATGAAATACAGTTTTTCGATGCTGCTGATTTCTCTAAAGGAATTTCGCATCGGCTAAGAGTTCCTGGGGTGGCTGCAGTGGAGCTTTCCAGAGCTCCTGGGTCCCATGTGGCAGCATTTGTTCCAGAATCTAAGGTCGGTGTTTCTTTCACTTCCGTTGGTTTCTTATAATGAAAGAAAGCGCCTGAGAAGTGTCTAGGACTGGTATCATCTTGTCCCGGATTAGTAATGTTCTGATGATTTGTTAACATGATGTGTCTTGAACTTGAACATCGACTTGTCTCATTTGTGGAAGTGAAGGAACATGTCGAAGTTAGTTAAAAGCGTATAATAAATACTATATGATTTGATTGTATAGATTCAGGGTATTTCTTTTGCGAGACTTGAATAAAATGTAGACTTTTTTGTGTTTACATGCTAAGGATGTTAGATACTGATAACTGATGAGAAACGAGTAATGCAGCTTTAGTAAAGCATGTCTTCAAGAGCTAGTATGTAGGAAGTGTTCACATATAAAAGTGCCTTGAAGTTCTGGGACTGATATTTTTTGTGTTGTAAATTGGAAATGATTTAATTACCTCCTGATTGTAGATGTACGTGACACGGGAGCCTAACTTTTTACACTTTCGATAAATCTGGGTTTTGTTTTTCTTTTTTGTAGGGGAGTCCAGCTAGTGTCCAGATATATGCGTGTGCAAAAGAGTTGCAGAGCCAACCTCTAGCTCGACGAAGCTTTTTTCGATGTTCTACTGTGCAGTTACATTGGAACCATGGTTCAACAGGACTTCTAGTTGTGGTTCAATCTGATGTTGATAAGACTAACCAGAGCTATTACGGAGAGTCGAAGTTGCACTACCTTACAACTGATGGAGCCTTTGAAGGACTTGTTCCCCTTCGTATGTTCTTGCTTAAACTTCTGCTTTTTTTCCCCTTCTTCACCATGTACAATTTATTGACTTTGTTACCTATATTGGCAGGTAAGGAGGGGCCTATTCATGATGTTCAATGGTCATATTCTGGGAAAGAGTTTGCTGTTGTTTATGGATGTATCCTTTTCTCGTCATAGAAGACATGACCGGGTGTTCAACTCTTGGTTGATGATTGGATTTTGATTTTTATCAGGGCTACATTTAGCTAGTGTGTTTATGAAATGTAATGGGATTTGGAGTGATATAGCATGCACTTTTGATACCCCGAGGTAGGCTATTTATGAATAGATCCTCTAGTGTAGTACATACAAATCATATTTATGAATTATTTAAGGGTAATTTACACTAGTAGTCACTCAACTATTAATAAATTTCTTTTTCAGTCACCCAACTATTCAATTTTTTGTTTTTTGATCGCCAGTTGGCTAACGTAAAAATGGAAACACCCAAAAATCCAAGTTAGTTGGGTGACCAAAACATAAAAGATTTAAATAGTTAGGTGACCATTTTATAACTTTTCATAATTGGGTGACCATAAAAGAAATTTACTAATAACTTTTCATAGTTGGTGACAAAAAAAACTAACAGTTGGGTGACTACTAGTGTAGTTCACCCATTATTTAATTTGTTACATATAATGTGTTGACATGTAAAACAAGGGTATCCGTATATAGTGTATGGTAACAAGGGTTAGCCTTTCACTTCATTCTTTGATGAATCCTTTCTGCAACTGTGCCCCTTGACATACTTTCAGTTATGCCTGCTAGTGCAACAGTATTTGACAAGAAGTGCAAACCAGTACATGAGCTAGGATCTGGTCCTTACAATACCGTTCGATGGAATCCGAAGGGGAAATGTATCCTTTTGTAAATAATTCATAATATTCTTCCTATTTACCTTGTCTCATGAGCTTTAATTAACTGTTCATTGTACTTTTTGACTATACATATTTGTAGCCTTAAGTCTATGATATACAGTACTGTGTTTGGCCGGTTTCGGTAACTTGCCTGGCGATATGGTATGTATACACTTTATTTGCTGTATGTATTCACCTGGTGGAGTCAAGTTTGGTATTTGGGTGGTTCCTGTGGATTTGTTTCTCCGAGTCAGTTGACCCTTTTTCTTGGAGGGTCTTTGGCTTATATCTGCCTTCTGATATTTACATTTTGGTCCTTATGTTCTATTCTCCACTTTTTCTTTTCGCTTTGAGCTAGTTTGTCTTTGTTTTTTTTTCCCTCGTTTCCTTCTAAGGAAGGGACAATCTTTTGGGTTTTGTTTTTTCTTCTCATTAGGCCTCTTCTCAATGAATTGTCCTGCCTCCCTCGTTCTTGATGGAGCTAAAGTTTAGTTTTATGCTTCAGGCATTTTGGGATATTGTAGACAAAAAGCAGCTTGGAACAACTAGGGCCGAATGCTCGGTAACAAGTGAGTGGTCTGCGGATGGATGCTATTTCATGACTGCTACAACAGCTCCCAGACTCCAAGTCGACAATTGGTATGTTGATTGTTGATGTTTTCTTATAATGAGGATTTAGCTGTTTGCGGCTGCGAGTTGGTTCATTGGCTGAATTAGAGACCGAGTTGTTCTCTTTTAAAAACCAAATAGACTAGTTAACCTCAGTATTTCAATGACTACGGAGATACTGTTGTTAAGTGAAAAAGTACTAACATCCGTGCTATTATGTCTCCATATTTTATATGAATAGAATGATCTATGTTCTTTCCTCTCTTTAGAAACCATATATAGACGATAGTGATATCGTATCTACCATTTGACCCAAGTCAAGAGTAACCATTATTTACCAAATAGTTTATTTACTAATTTCCGATTTTCTTGTTTTTGAAGTGTTAAAATTTTTAACTACAATGGATCGTTGCTCTTCAAGAAGATG
The DNA here is from genome assembly GCF_007990345.1 of Gossypium hirsutum. Classification (NCBI taxonomy): domain Eukaryota; kingdom Viridiplantae; phylum Streptophyta; class Magnoliopsida; order Malvales; family Malvaceae; genus Gossypium; species Gossypium hirsutum. Next base: position 933,283 of record NC_053425.1, read on the forward strand.
TTTAACAAGTTGTTCCAGGTGAGCATCGTGATTATTTAGTGCTCTTTTCATGAATTGGTTTTGTATGCACTTTTCTTTACTTGATATTCATCATGCAGGCTGATTGGAAGCCGGAGTCACCAGATAAGTTCGGTGAAATTGCTGAACTTATAAAGTCTGTTGGTTCTGTAAAGATTGAAGAAACCAAATCACAAGGTTCTATTTCATCAAATTCTCTAATGTATTTTAATTCGACATTGGATTGAGTTCGGACCATACTTGTACTTGAGTCCAATTAACTTAGATTTGATTATTAAATTCTCATTTGTAGATGTGTTGATGTTGTTTTACTCCTTTTCCAGGACAAGGGTCAACCACCAAAAAGCCTGCATCGGCTAACCCTCCTGTACAGAAGCCTGCTGCTTATCGTCCTCCACATGCTAAGAATGCAGCGGCAGTTCAGGCAGAGGTACTTCTCTGACAAGTCTTTAAGATAACAATTTGAATGAAATGCAACGTATAAACAAAAAACTAAATGATGAGTTCACTAAGCAGTAAAAACACTATTAGCGAGACACTATCAATACAGTATAATACAATGACCCTCTAGTTGAGGATTAGTTACAGTGTCACCCTGCAAACAAATACTTTTTGGATTGTATAACCTATATTATTCCGATTTTTCATTTTTCCTTGGAGTATCCATCTTTGATCTGTATTGGACCGTGATACGAAAATATGACCTCTGAGGCTTCTCATTCTAGCCAACTTGCCTTCTGAAATATCTTCGATATGATATTCCTATGTTTTCAATTTCTTTTCGTAAGTCCAAAAAAAAGAAAAATCTTTTCGTAATCCTGACTGTCTCTATCATTGTGTAATTGCAGTTGTTCGGAGGGAGTTCTACAGGGTGAGTTTTCTTTCATTATAAATTCCGTGTCTAACATCCATGCCGGTCTTTGATTTCCGCATTTTCCGATTCTCACATGTGTGCTCTAATAATGTAGAGAAATGAGCAAGAATGCACTCAAAAACAAGAAGAAGAGGGAGAAACAGAAGGAGAAAAAGGCCGCCGAGGCGGCAGCGGCATCTGGTGCTACATGAAAAATTTGCAGTTTTAGCTTAATTACCAATCAAACTATTTAGACCTTGATGCTTTGCAGTCGCCATTTACCAGTTTTGATATGTAGCATTCGTTTCTGTTTTCCTATTTTTTCTATGGGAAAGAGAGAACTGAGTACACATATATTGTTGTTTATGCGCTAGACATAACAAATTTTCACTTATCATAATTGTTTTTAAGATGTTATATATTTATTAAAAATTGACACATTGATAATTCGAGTTATATAAATTTGACATGTTCACAATGGGTTGAATCTCATTGTTCATACCTGGACATATTATTCCAAGCAACTGATGTTGAAACAAGGTCGGACAATGATATTTACAACAATACTAAAGCTTAATGTTTATCCTTTTAATTTAAGAACATATCATGGTATTATTAAAGAATAAAATAATTATTTTAGTTAAAATTTTTTTATTTATTTTTACTGTCAAAAGTTAATGTAAACGACAAAATAACCAGACAACTTATACATGATATTTCATATGTATTTCATGTTAATATATATAGATCAATTTTTACCGATAAAAATAGATAGATGTTTAATAGAAAGACTAGTTTGTTTCTTAATTTAATGCACAATGATTGAATTGTTCATTTTTTTAATAAAAGAGGTAAAATACAATCTGACTCTTAGTATAAAGATATCTATGGTGCTTTTACCAACATCCCATATATGTTCTGCAGCAAACCTTTCAGCTTTTGTCTGCATTTTCACTGTATTTCCATGATCCTTTCCCTGCCATTCATGTTGAAGGTACAAATCTATCCCTGGAAGACCTGAGAAACAAAGATAACAGTTAATACTGGTAGCAAAGGGTTGCTATTTTTTGGGAGCAAAAGAGAAAATTTCTATTTATTTGTAAAGTACAAATCAATAAACCAAAGAAATGACCAACGAAGTGTTGGGGATAACGTAAGGCACATTCAGGGGCGAAGCCGGGGGTGGCATGGGCCCTGGTCCCCTTAAAATGTAAAATTGTTATTTAGGCCTTTAAAATTTTTAAAAAATTTTAAATTAGTAAAGGTAAAATTGCACTTTAGCTCCTCTAAAATTATAAAAATTTAATTTAATCCTTTATAAATTATAAAGATATAAACTATAAAAAATTAAAATTTCATTCGCCCCCTAAAAAATTGTTCTGGCTTCGCCCCTGGGCACATTGCACTTCTTAGGAGAGAAACACAAATTCAATAACATTGTTGGGAGGAGAAACTACGAACTCTAAATATGAATCATACAAAACAGAAAAAAACAGCCAACAAAATGTGGTTGTACCTTGATGAGGGAAGAACTTCGCAAAACACACTGCTCCAGTATGGCGTACGATAACAGGTCTGAATGAAAGGGCTGCTACCATCAGCCACGGAGATTTGAACTGTATGCATGAATTTCAGGATTTAACCTACAGCTCCATCAATGCATAAGGAAAACAGGTAAGAATGGGATGGATGGAAACATTAATTGCTAGAGATAGCTATTTTGCCACTAAGGTTTGAAGCTGAATGCACGAATTGCAGGTTTCATATGAACTTTACAAAAGATTATAACCAAATAAACCAGCACTAAATTTTACAAAGCTCCAAATCCGAGAATACAACTCCAAGAATATATGTGGCTACTATATAAACCCAATAGTGTAAATTTTAAACTCTACTGCCAGTATATTATAAAATATCCTTTTTTTAATGGTTCCTAAGAGGTATGTTAATGACAAATTATTTTGTTTATCTGCATTTACTCAAACTGTTTTTTTCGAACAACATAGAGGATATTACGTCCTCTATTGTGTCTAATCTCCTCTATAGGACATCATAATTCGAGATGCAAAAAAGGCTTCATCTAAAGATATAGTTTAAGTTGGTATGCATCTTCATAAAGGTGTATTTGAGTGTAACAAGAGTTTACCTTTGAGTTGAAAGATCTGCAGGTGATTTGCAAAAGAAATAGTTGACATTTGGCTTCTTTGGTCTTTACTTATCTTCAAGAGCCAACTCTTTGTGTTCTATTTCTAAGTATGGGATATGTGCAATTTTGGGCCAGTCCCAACCATTCTTCTCTTCCAGGCGTCCTTGTAAAGCAGGGCATCTTTTGATTACCAGCCTTTGGAGTGTAAGGTAATGTATGCCTGATGGTAGCGATTGCAACATTGGGCAACTCACGATACTTAATTCCTCAAGAGAACCAAGGGACACCAAACCGGAAATGTCCCTCAGTCGTTCACACTCCATAACATCAAATCTCTGAAGGGAAGTCAGTGATCTCAGGTCCAAAGACAATGACATCAGTCTATCACAGTACAGAATACTCAAATGTTTAAGAGAGGAAGGTGCTTGGTTATTCTCAAATAGATGATCCAAATTATCACAATCGTAAAATGTCAGTTTCTCGATAGAGAAGTTTTTAAAGTAACAGGTTAAAAACTTGAGCTTGAATTTTTCTACCACCAAAGAGCAAAGCGATGGTAGATGGACTACTGAGTGCAGTAGCATCTCATTGCTGTCACAAAGAGCTAAGCTTCTAAGATTTGGTATAACTGGCAACACAGTCAACCTATGACATCCTTTGACCACAAGTTTGTCAAGGCAGGGGAAAACTTCAAGTGACAGGGGACCAGAAGATCCTTCTATACTCGGCCATTCCTCCAAGTTAGGCATATCATATATTTCAAGCTGTTCCAGGCAAGGGAATCCTCCATCCCCATAAAATTCAAGGCCTATTAACTGCACTTCAGACATTCCTTTCAAATAGAGAAACTTAAGGGAAGGTAGCTGTCCAAGCGGTGGAAGTGTTTGACAACTGCAACTGATTAATGAAATACTCGACAGATCCCGAAGACCCCAGTTCATCCATGATGGAAACCTGGAACCTTTGTATCCTTTTAAACAAAAATCCCTTAGGTTCAGGGGTGGGTAGAGGTATTCTAGTATTTTGGCAGACATTTGAGCACTCATAACACCACTGTGGCCCCAAGATAATTCCAATGAGTGAATGCTTACTTTCTTAAACAGCTCTGCGCCTTGTGCTTCTGCCTCCTTAGTCACATTTTCAAGATTCTTAATCTCTAGTCTCTCTTTAAGGTCCAGCTCTCTCAATTCATTTAATTTAGCACTATCAGATTGCTTTCCAAGAACGAATGTTGGCAGCTTCTCAAGAAGCCTCAACTTTTCAATCCCTGAGGGAAGATAAGTCAAAGAGCAGCATGATGAAACACCGAGATTTACCAGACTTGTCAACTGGGGGACAGTTTTGGGCAACTCTTCAAGGTTGTAACACTCAGAGAGTTCCAATGTCTGCAAATACTTCAAGTTAATGATGGTTTCTGGTATCTTTCTTATATATGTGCGAGATGCATCGAGGTACCTCAAGTGTTTTAAAGCCCCAAGAGAAACAGGCAACTCAGAAATGCCGCTTTGGCTAAAGTCCAACACGTGCAGGTGGCTAAGTCTAGAGAATATCGTATCAGGGATACTGTCAAATTTACTCGATATGAAAAGCAAAGTCCGCAGGTCTTCTTTATTACTCAAATATCTTAGTTGTGTTGACGGCTCAGATTCAAATACCAAGGAGCAATGATGAAATTCTTTAGAAACAAATTTCGAACTTTCAGGTCCCACAACTGAGCATGTAGTCAAACTAACAGTCAATACAAAATCATACACTACATCATGCATTCTGCAAAACATGTTGCCAGATTCATCTCTTACAATGTCCTCAAAAAATAAGCGTTGCAACAAATTCATAAAGCAGTCCTCCGCTATGTCCTCAAAAAATGAGCCACTTGTTTGCAGAAAACCCTCAGATTTCCACAACTGCAACAATTTTTCCTTACTGATCCAACATTCTCTTGGGAATATTGAACAATACGCAAAGCATAGTTTCTGATTGGATGGTAAAAGATCATAGCTGAGGCGCAGAACTGGCAAAATATTAGAAGTATAACTATACTTTTGCAGCGCCAGTAAAGCAAGAGTAGCAGCAGATAACCAATCGCCCATTTCTCCATTATAGGGCAACAAAGCACCAAGTACTTTGACAGCAAGAGGCAACCCCCCACAATGCGCAACAAGAATCTTGCTAATTTGTAACAATTCAATATTCTGTTTTTCCTCTTTTTCTTCCCTGGGTAACAATGCCACCTTCCAAAGCATATCCAAACAATCTGCATCATGCAAAGGCTGCAAGTAATACAAAGGCATGCTACCTAAACTATCTGCAACTTCAACTGAGCGAGTCGTGATTAAAACAGTGGATCCAGGAGAACCCACATTGAATGAGTTTATTAACATGAACCATAGATCCATCTCCTCAATACACAAATTATCAAGCACAACCAAAAATCTCTTCCTCAGCAGTTCCCTTCTAACACCATCCCTCAAGTCAACCAAGGTCGTAAATTTTTTAGAGCAAATTGCTTCCCCAATCCTTTCAACATTGAAACGAAGACCATTTCCAAGAGAAACCCAATATTTGAACCTGAAATTACGCCCTAGTGCCTCATCATTGTAAACCAGACGAGCTAGTGTTGTTTTTCCCACTCCTCCAACGCCTACAATGGATACCGCCCGACATATCTCCTTGGCCTCGCTCAATAATAAACTAATCACCTTATCCCTATCCGTATCCCTACCCACAATTTCAAGTTCTAGACCTAAAGAACTAGTTCCAGATCCAGAATTCAATCGAAAATAAAGATCTGGTCCCCAATTACTTTCCAGTGGCCAATTGCCTTCTCCGGCGAGTGTGGCCAACTTCTGGAGCACATTCGCTATCGGACGCCGGTCTCCAGTTTTAGTGAAGAAACCAAAACAACAGCTCATTAGTTTTTGATTCCTTACCTTGCGTATTTGCTGTTCATAGTCATCCACCAGATAACTCAATCGGTAAGCTAAACGTTTGACTTCAGTCAACCACAGTTTGATTTCCTCCGCCATTTCGAACCGCTGCTCCGCCACTGTAGTTAAGTCTTTGACTGCCGCCACAACACTTCGCGACCTGGTCAAGATCTCGTCGCCGCCGCGGCCGCCGCCAATTGAAAGGCAAATGGAATCCAACCTATTGAGAAGCGATTGGAGAAGGGGTGACACAATTGAATCCGCCATTAAACCCTGTCTCTAAATTACAGTTGAATTGGATTCCCACTATGGAATATCCAGTAAACCAAAGAATTTGAATTTAGCACCATATTTACATTAACTGATATTACCGAAAATGATAAAAAGGTGTAAATTTACGAAACTGCACCTTCTATTCTTAGTAGCTTAAATTGAACTTTGGTGTAATTAAACTTTTCTTTTTGGATAGAATCGTCAAACCATATTATATTTTCAAAGCAACGCTAGTTAAATAAAATTTCAGTTTAATTATTCGTGTCGGACGCTACAAAATTGCGCTTCTGAAATTTTAGTCCTTTAGTTGGCTCTGGTTTTCACCAACTTCGCTGATTGCGGCGGCCGGCGGTTGTTTATGGCTTGAGCTGAAACTTTACGGTTAGTTCCGCCTTTATCTAGATCTATCATTTCCTCTCTTTCTTTTTTTTTCATTTCTGAATTGTTGAAATCAAATTAAATTCGTTTAGTTTCACTTATATTTGACTTTGATTTCTATGTATTATTTTTAGATTTTTTTTTCCGAAGGGATTCTTGCCTCGGCCTGGTCTTCGTGGAAAATCAGATTTGTTTGAAGCTATTCTCGGTCAGTAATTCAAGGAAGATAATTTGACTTCATCCGTCTGGTAAATTATTGAATTTTTTTTATGTTAATGGAAACAATGTTAGATGACTACTTCTATCCATAATCACTAACCTTGAATGAGAGGATCCATGTTCTCCTTATTGTTGTAATAACAATGGAGCCACTTTGAGCCAAAAAATTAATGTAAATAATTGAATTTTGTTAAGGTGAGAGCGGAAAATTTTTCGAGGTGTTATCTGCTGGGAGTCGACTGACCTCTCAATGAGTCGGTATTGTTCCCAACAGTGCTCTCTGGCGGAGTTTTGTCTATCCACTCTGATGAATGCCCGACTTACCTAGCCCAAGTGGTAGCATAATTGCACATAAATTCTTACATTTGCTTGGTAGGTGATCCTCCACCACCAATGGTCCGTTTCAACGAAATGCTCTCGACTCTGGGAAGAGCTTCAGTACTTGAGGCTGCCTTTTTTGTTAAGGGATTTCTGACTCTTTCAAGAGAAATCTTCTTCTGTAAATCTTTTTTGGGGCTGCCTTTTTTAAACGATTGATGAACCTTTTAAATCTGTTTGTCTGGAAAATTTCTGATCTTCTATAAAACCAGAAAATAATGTTTGGGTAAACTACAAAAATAGTCACTTTTGTTTGTCTCATGTTAGTTTTCAGTCACTCATGTTTGAAATGTTACGTTTTAGTCACTTATATTATTATTTTGTTACGAAGTGATCACTTTTTCGTTAAGTTTTGTTATCTCCCTAACGGTAATCCTACGTGGTAGTCCAACTAGATATTACTGAATTTGCTAATACGTACTTCATTCAGATAAAGTATGTATTAACAGATTCACTAATATGATTATATATATATATTTACGCATGTATCACATTACAAAAACAAAATTTTAAATACTTATACATAATAAAACATGTATCTCATTACAATAATAGTTATTTTTCAAATAACATATCGTTTTATAATTTTATTTCTTATTTAATATTTTAATTTATCCGGATGAAGTATGTATTAGCAGATTCAGTAATATCTAGTTAGACTGCCACGTAGGATTATTGTTAGGGAGATAATAGAACTTAACGGAAGAATGATTACTTCGTAACAAAATAATAACATAAGTGACTAAAACGTAACATTTCAAACATAAGTGACTAAAATGTAACATGAGGCAAACAAAAGTGACTATTTTTGTAGTTTACCCATAATGTTTTTTAAACTTGTATCCCCTAATAAACTTCAAAATAGTACTTTATGGTTTATATTAATCGCGGTTTAATGTAATGAATCCGAGGTAGAGAAAATTGAACATTTATCCAAACCGAACAAGCCCTGTGAGAGTAGTTACAAATTATTTCAGGTTTTTGCTTGATACTAGAGTTGATGGCTTTATATGGTTTTAATTTGGTGGCTTATTTTCTGCAGGTGAGATGGATTTTAGGCAGGATAACGGTTTTTCACATGTGGTTTCCTGGTGTAAAAAAATCACGGGTGCAAAATACCGGAAAAAGATTTATCCGGCACTTAAACCAAAGACTGAGTATCTGTTTGATCTACGAGATTCGGTGAAGGAAGAAATGATCAAAGAATTAATGGTTGGGACAAAGCGAACAAAAGAATTTCGAGAATGGCTGATCAAGGTGAGCGAGTTTGAAATTAATGCAAGAGAATTACTGCAGTTCCATGAGAAGACTTCGGATAACTTGAGGTTTTCCAAGAAGCAACCACATGCTGATTTGATGAATGTGCTTGATGAAATCACCCGTCTCTTGGAGAGTTCTCCGTTGCAAAGGGCAACTAGAACAAGGAGTTCTTCAATGATTGAGGGCAAGAGCTTTGGACTTGCTGAAAGAACTTCAAATGCTTACTTGAGGAGCAAAACTGAAGATCCCCTTGACAAGTATCTAGAAGATGGAAGATCTTGTGCTACGGGGAAGGAAGTTGAAAGGGATAAAGAGATACCACTTATTAAATATGGTAGGAAGTTGCGATTACAAAGAAAAGTTGAGGGAGATCAGAAGCCAAGAATAAGGACCAGAAAAAGAGGATCATCTCAGGCGGAGACCAAAGATGGATCAACTACAACAGTTGGATCAATGATTGACATGGAAGCTCCTTTATCTGGTAATTCAGGTTCTTTTTGGTTGAAACCTTCATTGATTCCAAGCTCTTTATCGCCATGGGATAGAGTAGACCTCAAGACAAAGTCTGAGGAGGTATCATCTTCACTAACCAACATCTTACCAACTGCTGGACACGAGATTGAACTTATTTCTTTTGAAGAAGGAGAAGAAGAAGAAGAAGAAATGAAACCATCTCTGCGACCTGAAATTTTTAAGGCCGTGCTTAATGAAATTGAAGAAATTTCCTCCAGTCATGAAACAGAATCTGAGACTAGTTTACCAGCAGCAAGTCGAATTCCTGAATCACTAAAAACTGTCAACCAATCAGTTGAACCTCCTATTGAAGTGGGAGCATTCATCTCTCCCCAAAGAGAGATACTCTCGGTAGATACGCTTTCAGTAGCATCTTCGGAAGAGGAAATTCTACTTACTGATGAAGTGGAGACTAAGGGTCCTAGTCAAACTGACGCCAAGACAAATGTTGAGCACACTGTGTTGAAGATTTTGGAATTTTTGAGCAATGATACAGTCAGAAGAATTGGTGTTTATGGCATTGAAAGGGTTGGGAAGACGACTGTGCTGAAAGCCTTTATTGCTCATCCCCAGATAAAGGACATGTTTGATTTGATCATTTGGGTGACAGTATCAAAATACTGGAGTATAAGGAAGATGCAGGATGAAGTTTTAAGGCAATTATCAACAGATTTCAAGTCTGAATCTGAAAATAGAGAAGAATTGTTCCGATCTTTGGAAGGCAGGAAGTTTTTGCTTGTTTTGGATGATGTCTGGGAGAGTATAGATTTAGAAGCAGTCGGTATTCCTGATCCTAGCTCGGAAAATGGCAGTGCGATAATACTGGCAACTAGGAATTTGGAGGTTTGTGATAACATGCGTTTCATAAATATGATCGAAGTTGGAACTCTTTCTAATGAAGAAGCATGGAAGCTGTTCTGTGAACAAGTAGGTAGAGTTGTCAACATACCAGGTATCCTGCCCTTTGCTCGGGTTATCGTTGAGAGGTGTGGTGGTCTGCCTCTGCTGGTTATTGTCACTGGAAGAGCTCTGTCAGGGGAAGAAGATGTCTTTGCATGGGAGCAAGCATTCAAGCAATTTTCAGGGCCTTGTGGAGATCTAAGAAACCGAAATGACGTAATCCAATTGTTAAAATTCAGTTTTGACCGATTGGAGGTTCATGACATTCAGAGTTGCTTCCTTCATTGTGCTTTTTTTCCTGAAGATCAAGAGGTTAATATTTCTGAATTTGTTACATATTGTATCGAAGAAGGTTTGATTGCCGGGAATACGGCTGATGCATATAAGAGGGGCCATGAGATAATTACTGTTCTCGTACATGCCTTTTTGTTAGAAACTACTTCCAGTTCTTCCATCATAATGCATGATATGATGAGAGACTTGGCACTGGCCATTTTGTTGCAGGAAAAAGGCAGTCAATTTCTGTTGAGAGCTTACTCAAAACCGGTGAGCCAAGAAAATCATTCATCGCTTATACTACGTGAAAGCCCCGAGAACAATAGATTGTTTATTCCCGATGGTTGTCAATTCATATTGAGAGCCGGTTCAAGACTGACCCAACCACCTTCAGTAGAAGAATGGGGAAATTCTAGTATGATCTTTTTGATGGACAATAATTTGTCCGCTTTACCTGAGAGCCCAAGTTGCCCTGGACTTTTAACACTGTTTCTTCAAAGAAATTTCAGGCTCAGAGTGATACCCGTGTCCTTTTTCGACTGCATGCCTTGTTTGAAAGTGCTAAACTTGTCAAATACCCGAATAAAGTCTCTGCCAAGAACAATTTCAAAACTTGTAAGCCTGGAAACTCTCATCCTTCGTCATTGTGAACGCCTTTCTATGCTTCCCTCTGATATTGGATCCCTCAAACTTCTTCAAGTACTTGATCTTAGAGGCACTGAGATCAACTTATTACCTGATGAGATCCGTGAACTATCCTCTTTGACATACTTTGATATATGCTTCTATGGATCTATCAACCGAAGTGAGCATCTTAAATTGCCACAAGGCTTGATTTCTAGTGGGATAATATCGAGGCTCAGTACATTGCAATCACTCGGGATTAGGGTGTGCCCAGGAGATGAGCGGTGGGACAAATGTGTCAAATCCATCATTTACGAGGTAAGTAAATTGACGGGGCTAACTTCTCTGTCTTTTTATTTTCCAGAAGCAGAGCTTCTTGAACTGTTCCTCCAAAAAAGTGCAGCCTGGATTGATCAATGCTTAACCGAGTATAATTTTGTGGTTGGCCGTGACATCAAGCGTATTGTCTCTCGAGTTCCACAATACGTGGAGCTTGATTATGATCAAACAAGCCAACGCTTGAGATTTGTTAACGGTGAGAAGATACCTGATGCAATCGTCAAAGTACTAGCATATTGCTCAGCTTTTTATTTAGATCATCACCTGGACGTAATCAGCATATCGAAGTTCGGGATTGCCAACATGAATAAGTTGAAACACTGCATAGTAAGTGAGTGTCCCACAGTTAAAGCTGTTTTGGACGATAAGGAATTTACCGAGGTTGTATTTCCATGCCTAGAGCACTTGGATCTTCACTATTTGTGGAATTTGGAATACATCTGCAACGACCTTCTTCCTGAAGGAAGCTTCACTATGCTACGGATCCTGTATGTGCACGCATGTCCAAAGTTGAAGTACGTCTTGAAAAGCTCCATGCTTCGATTCTTCTTGAACCTAGAGGAGTTGATAGTCGATGATTGTACAGCAATCGAGAAGATCATACTTGACGATGATATGACCACTGAATTGAGTCACATGTCGGATTCCAGTTTCAAAAGACTAACTCTTCACTACCTTCCCGCATTAGTAACCATTCGAGAAGGTGTTTGGCCCTCGTTCGAATATATCAGTGTATGCAACTGCCCTAATTTCAAGAAAATCAATTTAGATTCCAAGTCGAAACACACACTGAAGGGGATTAAAGGTGAGAAGGATTGGTGGGATTCATTAGAATGGAAAGAACCTTCTCTAAGCATACATTTCAACGACTTGTTTACTCTAGTTTCTGAGGATGATATATGAGGAGATAGTATCAATTGATGCTATTTTCATCGCTTGAGTCAACGATGTGTAAGAACAAAAAAATTTTACCTGCAGAAAATAAATCAAGGCTGAAGAGGTATTGTCTACTTTTCCTTTTTTCTTTTCCAGGATTATGAAGCATTTATATTTATTTGAAATTCAAGCATGCTTATATAATAGCTGAATATCACTTAGCAGTGAGTACCTCGTTATTTCTTCTTCATATTTCCTAAAGTATCCATGTACGGCACATTTTCGCAAAAATTGGGTTCCTGTTAACATCGACAAATAGTAAAAAGGTAATTATTTGATCAACTCTTTGGTAAAAGTAACATGAGAGCTCCTGCTCCTGTATTAGGAGGTCGATTGTATTTTGCCCGTCTACTAAAAAAGGGGCAAATTAGTTCTTATATATTGGATCAAAGAGCAAACTGGTCTTTCTATTAAAAAAATTCATCCATTTTTTTCTATTAAAACATGAGGTACAAGTGGCACGCCACGTTATTGTCATATTTTAACCGTACAAATTGATGAAATTTTTAACCGAAATGACCAATTTGCTTTTTAGTTTAATTTATAAGGACTAATTTGCCTAATTTTTAGTAGAAGGGGTAAAATGCAATCCGATTTCTTGTATAGGGGCCTTTATCGTACTTTTATTCAATTCTTTTCATCTAAATTGTGGTTGGTTCAATGTTTCATGGTTTAGCATGCCTTATTTGATACTTTGTTTTATTTTTCCATGCATAACTTTCCAATCAAGATTATTGATAATTCACCTTGTTTAGGTCACTCCTTGGGGAGCTTTGAAATTCCTTGCTGCACAGAGTTTCCGGCAGCAAATCAGCTCTTCACACTGGCAAACAAAGAGAAAGGCGGAAATAGCAGTCCATTGACAACCAGTGCTATTGGTATAGCGAATGCAAACAATTAGAGGTAGCCTTTTCTGGAACAATTGCCGAAAAACAGAACTACCATTGTAGATAAAACTATTGCTTCCTTCCCAATTCCCTCATGGATTGCCCGTAATGTGTTAGAGGAAGTAGACAAACAACCATGGCAGCATCACTAACAACACTTGCATCCGTTGACAGTCGATTTATCGGAATTCCGGAAAGGTATGGGTCAAGAACTAATATTTTTTGTTCTCGATACATCTAGACATGTCGAAGCCCTGAATTGAGGGTTTAAAGACCGTGTTATATTAGGAACTTTCTCTGATTATTTTGCCTTCCATGTATATAATTTGTTGTCATTTTGAATTAACTTAATACAAGGAACATGTTTTTGTCCAATTCTTTAAAATGGGGTTGTTTAATATTTTTTTTTTTAAAAATGATTTTAGTGTTGAATAAAATGTAAATTGCAAAATACTACACTTAAATACGATTAAATTTGACTGCTATGTTGAGGCAATAACAGTGCCAAATCAATCTTTTTATTTTATTTATTTAATAATATAATAATTAAATCGATCCATTTAATAATAAAAAAACTAATTTAATTTAATTTGTATAATACAAGCATCACCTAAGTATTTTAACCTAAATTATAATATATATTTATATATATGACTACTAATCAAGAACTTAACGAAAGTCGAAGGCTTTTTTTCTTTGTAGGTATTGCATGTGCATTATTGTTTAAAATGACTTTCGAAAATTTTGGTTTAAATTTTAAATATGCACTTAATTTCACAAGTTAATTTGATATCAATAAAATTACTAAAAATTAATTTTAAATAATTAATTTATATTGTTATAGAATATTTCTGAATTTTCATATATTTATATAAAAATTAATAAAAAAGCAACAATTTTAAATTAAGATAATATGCAAATAATACTATTTAAACTCAAAACGTCAAGAATATTAAATCTTTCCATCCACCTAAAGCCTCGATATCATTCTATACGATAATTATTATAATTCAATTTTATTTTTGTACATATTATATATGTGTTGTTATTATTAATTTCAAACCATACACTTTATTATTTATTTTATATTATTTTTAAACGCATACATATATTTTAAATATATAATTTCTACACACATACATGTGTAACAAAATTTCTAATATTATTAATTAGCATGAAAAAATAATTAAAATATATTCAAATTTGTTGTTACTCACATTGACATTGTAATTATTAAAAAAAATTCAAAAATAAATTTTTAAATTTCTTAAAGAATTTTTTATTGAAAATATGAACAACTATTTTTTTTTAAATTTTTATATACCTTTTTAAAAGAGTTTTTATTATGTATTTTTAAATACTAAGAGTTAAATTGATAAAAACTATTAATATTAAGTACAAAATGAATCATTCTACCTTTTCTATAATTTCCAAATTTATTAAATAGACTAATAACTTAAAATTAAAAATTAAAAATTAAAATTAAAATACAAATATCTCTTACATATTTAAACCTCATACCCCTTTAATTAAAAAAATAATTCATATATACTATAATAAAATTTATGGATTTTATAATAAATATAATACCCATCCATAAATCATCTTGGTCAGTACTTATAAAATTCCTGACTGAATGTGTATATATATTTGGTTAAAATATGTTGTTAGTTTCTATACTATAACAAAAATTAAAATTTAAATCCTATTTTTTATTTAAAAATCTTAGTTTAATCATTAAAATCGTAAGTATTTTCTGTCAGAATTTGTTAACTTGGTATATGATTAACATGAAATAAATATGATAAGTTGGCAAATTTTGATAGAAACTACCGACAATGATGATGGTCGGACTATAATTTTTAAATTGAAAAAGTATATGAACTAATTTTCAAATTCTAAATAAGTATAGGGACTAACAACATAATTTAACCGATGGGGTAAACAACACCAACCTCGGTATCATCCTCAGAACCACCGTGATTATCGTCGGAAATTTCCACAACCGGCGAACCAAATTCAACATTATTATCCAGAAAATAAAGCAAGAAAACCAGGACCAAACAACACAAAACCATAGGAATTGGTCCAAATATCCACAAAAAAAGAGGCAAAGAGAAATAAAAGCCACGTAATCCCAACGACCAAAAATAACTTCCACGGTTCACAATCGTCGCCACGTAATCCGCCGTAAGACAGTGGCGGAACTGGTTCTCCGTACTCTTCTTCTTCGGCGGTATACAAACAAGTATACTCGCATGGCTATAATATCTTATAGATTGTATATTCAATAAGAAGACCACCATAAAACAAAGTAACATAGCAAAATACTTGATCGAAAAAATCCGGTGACTTAAATCTCCGACATCGATCGCCGATTTCTCGCCGGCGTTACTCGTCATTAATAACGCGATGAGCGAACTTAACGTTATTGCCGTCGAGGCTAATACCGTTGATGCCATTATGTTGTTACGTAAAGTTTGAACTGCTAAGACACCGTTGCCCTGTACATCCTGTGAAAAAAACGTGGATTTAATTTCAAATAAATTCAAAAAATATATATCGAGTTAATGATGAAGAACAGCCACGAACCTCCATCATGCAATGAACCCAGAATCGGCGACTAATTGCATTAATTCCGATGATAGTTTTGATAGGGTATTTGATAACACGATGAAGAAGCCATAGATGATAAACAGTCATTATTAAAAGACCTATTGGAACTAATATACAATCAAGATATCTAATCTCCATAGCCTTGATTATTGATGAAGAAGAAGAAGATTATTTTTTTTCTTTTTTTGAAGCAAACAACAATTTTTTTTTAATTATATTATTTCCTTAATGAAAGGAAATAATAGTTGAAAAATAATGTGTCAATAATTTTTTTCTTTTATTTTGATAAAAAATTTAAATTATAAATAAAATTTTTGATTCTAAGAAAATGAGTTGAAATGAATTTTTAAATAGAAATTTTTTCTAATTTAAGAGTGGTATCAAATATTAAAAAAATATTTATATTTATTTTTAAATTAAATTAAATATTAACTTAGTCCTCGATTTTTTTTGTCAATTTGATTTTTATTTTTAAAAAAGAGTCAATTTGATTTTTTTAATGGAATATTTATTAAAATATTTTTTTAAAGATACTGTTGTTTGCAACTCACGTGATAGTTCACGTATACTTTATACTCATATAATATTATTTGATTTATATTCCACGTCAACAAATAATTTTAAAATTATAAAAATAAATATATATAAACTTAAAATAATTAATATGAAGTATGCACGAATTATGTTCAAAAATTAACGTTTTAGTCAATATTTTCGATAAAAAAATTAATTCGACTCTTTGCCGAGAGTTAAATTTAGCTTTTAAAAAATAAAATAAGAGCCAATTTGACAAAAGATATAAATATTAAGAGTTAAAATTGCCATTATACCTGTAATATATATATTCTTTTAAAATTATTTTATGATGCACAATATTTATCTATATGAATTTATATTTGATGTATTCACATGTATAATTTTTAAGAGTGAAGTCAGAATTTTTTCCAAGAGAGCCAAAATTAAATTATAAAATTGAGGAATGGTTGAAATATAATTTTATTATTATTTTAACAATTTTTTTTAGGGTTGAACTATAATTTACCATTTAGAGAATCCCAAAACGTAATTGTATCATTGTATTGATTTAAAATTTTACAATATTTATAGGAGAAAAACTAAAAATTACCTTTTTTTTTAGTCAAAGCGTCTGCATGCCCTTGGCACTTAAGCAATACGTGTAATGTGTAAGACAAATGGCAAATATCTAACTATGCCACTTATGCAAGGTTTTCTATTTTTCTGGAGAACCTTTATATATAAGAGTAAAATATTGATTTTAAAATATCGAGGAAACATAAACAAGTAAATATTATAACCACTTCATACATATCTTTTAAATAATAAAAAATTATCTGATCTCGTTTTACCTTTATTAATATAAAAAGTTTCGTGTTGATTTAATGGTCAGAGTGTTATCATTCTAAATACAATTTCATTTTGAGTCGTGCTAGTCACGTTGTTATAAAGATTTTGCCCTCTATAATTCACCAAGAAAAATATATAAAAAAAAATCAATATCATTCATAATAGATTACTTAAAATTCATTAAATGGTTCGAATTTAACCATTACCGATAAAGGTGAAGGTTAAATGTGACAATAATTGTTCATCGACCCAAAGTTAGCAATTTATGTTACAATGGTAAACTACACTTAATGTCATTAAACTATTAGTAAGTTTACGTTTTGATTATACAACTTCAAAATCAGGGGCGAAGCCAGAAAATTTTTTTAGGGGGGCCGGATGAAATTTTAATTTTTTATAGTTTATATTTTTATAATTTGTAAAGGATTAAATTAAATTTTTATAATTTTAGGGGGCCAAAGTGCAATTTTACTTTTATTAATTTAAAATTTTAAAAAATTAGGGCCTAAAATGAAATTTTCTATTTTAGGAGGGGTCGGGGCCCGGCCAGCCCCCTGACTACGCTCCTGTTTAAAATGTTACAAAATTAGTTATTGAATAGTTTGAATATTTTTATTTAAGTCATTAGACTGTTAAAATTGAAAGCTCTCAATCTCCTCTTTTAAAGTTCAAAATTTTTTCATGAAACAACTTTGAAACGTCACAAACTTACGAACTAATACATATGATACGCATTATATATATTTACAATTCTTTTATGATACACAATATCTATATATACGAATTTATATTTGATGAGTAAAATATTTAGGGTGAAGCCAGAATTTTTACTCAAAGAGTGGTCAATTGTACTTTTACTATTGTTTTAACTTAAAATTTACAATTTTAAAAGGATTAAACTATAAATTCACCATTTTGAGAGCCAAAATGAAGGTTTTAAAATATTTACATGTTAAGGAAAAAAATTATTTATAAACATGAAAATAATATAATAAAGATAATAAAATATTTTTAATTTCATAAAATTATATTTGGGGAAAAAAACTCAATACACAAACTGTCTGCGAAGCATTACATTACAATAACATTGTCTACGAACCGATCAAGGCCGACCCTCAGAAAACATCATAAAATGGCCCCATTAAAAGGGAAAATTATGAGGTCAAATTTAAAGAAAAGGGGCAATGAAGCCCAAAGTTTTCCTGGAAAAACACTTACAACCACAAATGTCTAGCAAAAATATAACGTTTTTTGGCCCAAAAAAGAACAAAAATATAACATTTTGAACCTTATTCTAAATTGATGTTTGGGTATAGGAACAGAGCAAATATAAAAAAATCGAGGCAATGTTCTATCGGCGAGCCTAGTTGTCAGCCACTTCGATGAGTGTTGTCTCGTAGTCATTCGGAGCTACGAAACCGTGGAGATTCATGACGGTTGCAGCCACGTTTGCAAGTCCACCATTCGGAGCATCACTGCGGAATCTAACACCAGGTGCCAATCCTGGACCTCCTATCGCAATAGGCACCTAATTGAAACATCCATAATATACATCACAAATTCAGAACCTAATATGATTTCGATAATGCGACCATTCATTGTTCTTTGTTGCAAAAAGAATAAGATATTGGAAACTTACAGGTTGACAAGTGTGGGAGGTGAGTATCTGGAGATCTCCATTCTTGTCGAGAAGAGGTTCCCCGGATTTATTTCTCTTCACCATGTCCTCGGCATTACCGTGGTCTGCAGTCACAATGTATATTCCGCCAACTTGTTCTATCGCATCGAGGATCATCTGCGCCAAGCAATATGATCAAGAAAAGCCTTCGTACAAGACAATGCATGCTTTAGAACAATATCGGATATGAAAATACAACTCAAGAATAGAACGACTTCGGTATAAATGTAAAAAATGGATGATGCATTCGTAGTAAGAAGAGAAAGTAATATTGATTTCCGATGAAAAATATCCCGTCAGCATCATATGAATAACTAGTGTGAAACACGACTGATTACAATTCATTAGAATGCTGTAAAATCATTAGAAATTTTTGAAGTAACAATTAAAGAATGAACTCAAGCCATTGTACCTTGACAGCTTCATCAGCAGCCTTGCATGCCACAACCGTAGCCTCGATATCTCCGGTATGACCCACCATGTCACCATTTGGTATGTTCACACGTACCTAAACAACAAAAAAGTTAAAGGTCAACCGGTTCAGTTTTGGTTTCAGTTAGAATAATCGGTTTTAATAGATTAAGTTTGGTGAATTGTCAGTTCTTGAATTTTACTCCATTAATAATCACCTGGTCAAATTTCCCACTCAGAATAGCATCCCTAGCCTTTTCACCGATCTCCAATGCCTTCATCTTAGGTTGAACATTGAACGTAATGCCAACATCGCTCGGGATTTCCACATATTCTTCCATTTGAGGATTGAAATACCCGGAGCGGTTCCCGTTCCAGAAGAAAGTGACATGGCCAAATTTGACAGTCTCACTGCCGATAAACAAACAAAGCATTTAACATATTGAATATTTCAAGGAAATGGGAGGTACGGATTATAATGAGTTGTCCTAAAACGCACCTGCAGGCAAAAGTACGGACACCATTATGCACCAAATATTCACCCGATGTTCTATCAATCTCTGGAGGAGAAACAAGGTAGCAGCTTGGAAGCTTCAACTCGCCATCATACTGAAGCATTCCAGCATAACGGATTTTAGGGACCCGTATACGATCAAATTTGTTGAAATCTTGATATTCAAGTGCCTTAGCAAGCATAACCATTCGATCTGCTCGGAAGTTAATGGTAACAACAGCATCACCATCTACTATCGGACCCACAGCCTTGTTGTTATCATCAACGATGACAAAGGGAGGCAAGTACTGGTCATTGGCATTTTCTCTCAGTTTCTTTACAGCTTCAATGGCATTCTTAAACTTGTGTGGGGCTTCACCGAGAACTTGAGCGTCCCATCCTCTCTTAACAACATCCCAATCATTCTACGAAAAATCCAGTCACAAAAGTTAGCTTCTTAATCAATTCAAATGAATCTTTTAGATCTTTGACAATGATTTCTCACTTCATAACGGTCCATTGTGACATACATACGGCCACCACCAGATGCGATGCGGGCATCTACACCTTTTCCACGTAACTTTGCAAGGTCATTCTCGAGAATCTCCACAAAGCCTACACTCGAACCATCCAAAACATCACGACCGTCAGTGAGAACATGAACACGGATTCTTTTAGCACCACGCTCACTAGCTCCCTTCAGCAACAACTGCACAAAAAGATTTAAAAGAACAACTAATTAAACTTAAAGAAAGGAAATGAATTCATTAAGGAAACCAAGAATCACCAAAAATTACCTGCAATTGATCGAGACGGGAGTGAACACCTCCATCGCTAAGTAATCCAATCAAGTGAAGGGTACCCTTCTCAAAAGATTCACTTATATACTTAAATCCTTCACCATCATAGATCTTCCCCGAGGCAAGAGCAAGATCAACAAGCTTAGCCCTATGGTTAAAAATGAATTAACACGTTAGAACACTTGCAGCACAGTTAATTTTCCATCAAGATAGCAAGCATATCCATCCATCCATCCATCCATACACATCACACACACACACATATATAAAGCAATAATCAAGAAAATAAGCTTACCCTTGAGCGAAAATGCGGCCTGCACCGAGAGCATTGTGACCAACTTCACTGTTTCCCATGTCATCCTCTGTTGGAAGCCCTACAGAATTTCCATGAGCTCGGATTAATCTCCATCTGTCCGGGGCACCCTATATTCAATAACATCAATTTCAATCAAAATATAAGCCTCATAACAGAATGGTATAATGTAAATCCTTTTATTAATCAAAAGATTGTAATAATGTCCATATGAAGAAAAAAAACACTTACAGTTACCATAACTTAAAGCAAACATATCTACACATTTTCCCCAAATTGCTGGAACCAACTAACATATACAGGTTAAATTGTGCTGTTAGTCCCTTGTATAAAATTTGATATTTGGTCTCTATACTTTAAAAGTTAAAAATTCAGTCCTACTTTTTTCAATTTAAAAATCCTAGTCCAATCATTAGTCATTGATAGTTTCTACCAAAATTTGTCAAATTAAAATGTGAGTATAGCCTAATCAAAACTCCAAGTCGACAATTAAAAAAAAAAAAAACAGAATTACGATTTTAATGTATAGAATTTGAGATTTGGTCCCTCTACTTTAAAAGTTAAAAAATCACTCTCCTATTTTTTCAATTTAAAAATCCCAGTCCAATTAGTCCAATCATTAGTCATTGATAGTTCCTGTCAAAATTTGTCAATTTGACATGTGAGTATAGCCTAGTTGACAAATTTTAAGAAAAAATAATTAAGATTTGAGTGACTGGGCTTAGATTTTTAATAAATAAAAAAAGGACTTAATTTTCAACTTTTCAAGTACAGGGACAGGGACTAATCTCAAATTTTGTCAAAGTACAGGGACTAACAGCATATCTTAACCACATATATATAGTTCGATTCTCTGTATTATCAGTCAACCAAATCAAACAGTCATCTCATTAAATCTCAATATTAAAACACAGGCTAAAAAAAACCTACTCTAAAAACAAGATTGAAAGCTTCATTTTCATAAAGAAACGAGATCCAAACCAACCAATACCATTAACAAACTATTATCGAATAAAAAACCAAGAAAATCCCAGATCTAAAATCACAAAAACAAATAGAATCTTAAAAGAAGAAAAAGGGCGGGACCTGTTTGAGGGAATCCATGGTGGGTGTTTGAGCAACATGGATACAATTGTATTGATCTGGTTTATATTCGCCCCAACCATCGAGGACCACGACGGCGATACGTTTTCCCTTTGGAAGCTTTGGGTGGTCCTCTAATTTAAACGATACTTGTCCTGAACTCGCCATTGTTGTTAAGCTTCGAATGTTTGTATTTTAATTAAGATTTGAATGAAGGTTTGATGATGGTTATATATAATAAGGGAGAGAAAAAAATGGAAAAACGAGAGGAGAAGACGGCGGCGAGAATAGTGAAAGGATTCAAAGATTTTGACCTTTTAAATTAAACTGGTGGCGTAGAGACAAAGCATGGCAGTACCACGTGATTACACACATCCATAAATTTTTTCTTTTTTGAAAAATCTCTCTCAACGTAATCAACCTCGCCATGAAACAAAAATATAATTAATCACCTTCAACTTACTCTAATTCATGTCTAGTTCTTAACAATTTTAGAGGTTGACAGACTCTTATAAAAATTTGATTTAATATTTTAAAAATTATTTTAAAATTTATAAAGATATATACTATAGAAAAATAAAATTTCATTCGGCTCGTCTAAAAATTTATTTTAGCTTCGCCCCTAGTCTTCTTATATTGATAATTATACTCATATTAATCGAGCTAAAACTCAATCAGTCACATATTTATAATCTTATAAAATTATAAAATTATTAAAACGAATAATCACTTATTTAGTCATTTAACTTAAAAATAAAGTCATTTTAACTATTTATTTATTTATTTTTTATTTGTGACTCTTAAATTTGTATTATTTATTAAATCATCTTAAATAAATAAAAGATTAGCATATATTAACTTTATTGATGTGACATCTATGTGGGAGTCCACGTATAAGTCACGTTAGCAGTTAATTTTTTTAAAAATTATAAAATATTAAAAAATAGTAATTTTATACTTTTTATATTTTAATTTTTTTTTGAATTTTTATTTAAAATTTTAATTAATTGTTAACATAACATCCATTTGTATGACAGTTAGGAAAGTTAACAAATAGACGAAAATTTAAATAGAATAATAAAATGACTTTTTTGTGAAGTTGGAAAGCTAAATTAGTCATTATATATACAATTTGAACCCAAAATACCATGCATGATATATATTTAACTTTAAATTTATCGTGATAATCAAAACATCAATAAATTATTTATGTAAATTTTTAATAAATATATTTGTTACATAATTTTTTCACTCACAAGTAGTTCAACAAATCTAGTTTTTTTTAAAAAAAAAATTAGTAATAAAAATAGAGTAGATTTATAAATAAATACATGATTATAACTACACATAAAGAGATTTTAACAATTAAACTTGAATGTTCAAATCTGAAACCTTGATTTTTTATTAAATTTTACTATTTAAACTTTGTACATTGTGATTCTCATAACTTTAATTTTATTATCTCAGTCAAAACCTCAACTACTAATTATATTATATTTAATTATTTTATAATATTTATATTTTTTCATATAATACAATATTAAATTCACACACTTAAATGCATATCTACTTAAAGTACCACATAAATAAAATCAAGGGCGAATTTAGGAGATAGCATGGGCCCGGCCCCCTCCTAAAATGTAATATTATTTTTTATGCTCTTGAGATTTTTTAAAAATTTTAAATTAATAAAGGTAAAATTACAATTTGACTCACTCTAAAATTATAAAAATTTAATTTAATTATTTAAAAATTATAAAGATATAGACTAAAAAAATTAAAATTTCATCTAGCCCCTTATAAAATTCTTCTGGCTTCGCCCTTAAATAAAATTATTAATTACTTATATTAATTAGAATATAGTGAACATCTTTGATCAGTGGGTCAAATGTTGAGTTCTTATAATATTTATATTATATTATTATAATATATTTTGAAATATTTTGATATTATGTTATTTTTATGTATTTAGTTTTTAATAATAATCACAGTGTATGATAGAAGATTCTAGAAGTTCAAACAAACCACAAATAATATCCCCTTTTTTCCAACGGTTCAAAAGGAAGAAGGGCGGAAAGTGACGCCAACAGCTGAGGAATTACCGAGAAAAATCGTTGAAACTGCTATTAAGGATTAATATATCATTTAGGACTTAAGTTTATTTTAATATTCAATTTGGTACTTAAATTGTGTTCCAAAGTTCAATTTGGTGTTCATACCAAACGGCATCATGCTGTTCAATAAATGCTTGACATGTGTGCTTGATATATACTTATTCTCGTTGAAGTGTAAATATGAGAGCATGAAGTATGAGCCTTCAAAAACTAAATATCAAGGACCAAAACCAAATTTCACCAATTATAATTACACTGTTCAATGGCTACATAAAGAAAAAAAATGGAAAATAAGGACACGGATGTTGGGACCCACTTGTAATATTTTCCACAATCTAATCTTCGGGCCGAAGTAGTCACTGCTTTATTAAACACTTACTATATGCTCATTTCCCCCATCAAAGCAAAGCAAAGCAAATCATCCGTTTGTGCCTTCCTATCCACGCAATGAACAACCCCAAGCTCAAAGGCTATGGCTTCAAACCCTCCGATCAAATCCTCATTGGCTATCTCCGAGACCTAACACTGTTCGGCCGTGATTACTTAGTCCAAGACATTATCTACCTCGGTCACGATATTTGCAACTATGATCCATGGGATCTACCTAGTATGTTCCATTGTTTTTGTTTTTCTTTTATTCAATTACTTATTAACATTCTCTTTAAATTCGATTATTTCTATTTGTAGGTTGCGATT
This sequence comes from Gossypium hirsutum, assembly GCF_007990345.1. Taxonomy (NCBI): domain Eukaryota; kingdom Viridiplantae; phylum Streptophyta; class Magnoliopsida; order Malvales; family Malvaceae; genus Gossypium; species Gossypium hirsutum. The sequence goes on from NC_053425.1 coordinate 957,779, forward strand.
CTATCACACCGAATGATTCAGAACGATTTTTTATTTACCCGAAAACGTATAAGTATGCAAACAGTAAGTCCAAAGTGATCGGTACGCCTACAAGACAAGTACCGAACGGTGATCAGCGACAACCGATGATAAATCGAGCTACCAAGAACGGAAATTGGAAAGTCTCAGGGGATCGAGTTAATGTAAAGTCTATTGATGATACTCAACAAGTGATTGGCATTAAGACAAGGTTGTATTTCAAGCACAATAGCTGCCCAAACAAAACAACATGTATGTTACATCAGTTTGAACTTGTTGGTATTGATCCTTGCCAAGTAAGTTATTCCTTAAACTCGAACCGATTTTTGGCTGCGTTGCGTTTAATGTAATGAATTTTTCTTCTCATTGATTTTTGTAGGATAAATATTTTCTTGGTAAAGTGATAATGAAAGAATTTAAGCCAACCAATATTTCAAGTAACAATATAGACGATCGGATTTCAATTCCGCAGGTTAGTTAACTTCAATTCGTGCCAACAATGGTGACTAATTAAAATACTACACATCGAGTTTATGTTTTATGTATATTTCAGGTTCGAGTAGAACTTGGTCCGGAGCCATCAGTTGAAACCCAAGTAACTAATGAGTACGAGTGGACTCAAAGTGAACAAACTAATCAATTTATAACATCCTATCCAGTTTTCGACAGTGAGAACTTTATTGATGACGGGAATGAAGTGATCTCCTATCACCAGTCACAAGTAAGAACACTTTTCTCGGAAATCTTTAAAATACTACACATAGAGTTTATGTTTTATGTATATTTCAGGTTCGAGTAGAACTCGGTTCAGAGCCATTAGTTGAAACTGAAGTAGCTAATGAGTACGGATGGACTCAAAGTGAACAAACTAATGAATTTATAACTCCCCGTCCGGTTTTCGACATTGATGATGGGAATGAAGTGATCTCCAATCACCAGTCACAAGTAAGAACACTTTTCTCGGAAATTTTGAAGTTTAGTTCATTTAATTCATGTAATTACTGTTAAAACGTGTCTCGAAATCTGTAGATAAATATGGAGCTAATTAGAAGCTTGGAAGTACCTAATATAGGTATTGAGGATCAAAACCAATCATACAAGAATATTGGGATCGATAATGATCGAACAGTCCCCGATGGAAGCAATCAACATAATATAGTTGCAGCTGCAGAGAACGAAAGCTCAATCTTGCCTTCTAATTTACAGGACCATCTAATAGATTTTATAAATCACATGGTGAGTTACTTTTATATTGTTCATCAAAAAACAGGCATAAAACATGTTGAAAAATCTAATATTTGCTTGTTCATTATGATCCAGGAATGGTCCGACTTATACAACTTATGCCGCCGTAAAGATGACGGGCTTTTTCTCGACGAGTTGTTTGACGAGCCGCAAGAACTCGGACCACAAAATCAATGTGGTATTAACCAGCAAGTTGCCGCTGGTGCTGAAATAGAGTGCACCAATTTGCCCCCTTTGGATGTGGCTGAATCTTCCTACTCGACGGATTCAGTCCGTAAAAGATTGGCCATGGAGGTTGAAGGATCGGGCACCGGTGTAGAAACTGAATTGGCTCAACAACAAGCAAAGAGAAGTAGATCATAAAGTCTGTGTTGCTTATCTCCCGTATTTGATTAGTGCTTATAAGTCGTAATGTTAGACCCATCCTCTTATTAGTTAGTTTTCGAGGTTGGGTTTATGTTTATTTGACTTGGGTTTACGTTGCTTGTATTACAAGTTAGGTTTTGAGGTCGTGTGTTTCGATATGTTTCGACTATATATATGGACATCTATAATAGCAAAGTGTGGCTTGCTTGATATGCTTTTATTATATATATATATTTATATATATAACACGTAATTTCTTGACATTTGTTGATGCTGTAAGAGAAAAGACACAGAACCATATAGTGGGGAGCATAACAAACTAAAGTGGCAAAAGAACAATAGGTTAGTGGTCAAAAAGGAAGAGAATAATGAAAAAAAATGAGGGTTAGAAAAAAAAGCATAAAAGTTTGCAAGTAATTTCATTCAAGAAAAACAAAATGTCACATTTTTAAGAGATTAAAGAAAAAAATAATATCAATGTTGCCGGCTAAGTTCTAGCTCGATTGATTTTAGTATTATTGTCTACGTAAGAGGACGTGGGTTTGAACGTGTTGAAACACATTTATCCTCCTATTGAAGGGTTGGAGAGTGATTATGGATAATTCTAATCAATTAGTATAATAATAATATATATCAATGTTGGATGGATCAATACTTTTTATGTTGATTAGTTATAGGGAAAATGACGAATAATTTACATTATTTAAGTCAAAAAATTGAATAACGGGTTCAAAACTAAACAATTATTTTTCATTAAATTTACAAGAAAAATACGTCTCATTAAAAAAAATCAACTTTTATGCCAATTAGTTATAAGTGAAGTTGCAAATGATTTAGCTTTATTTAAGTTAAGAAATTAATTCTCGAGTTCAAATATAAACAATCCCTTTTCCTTCCCTCTAATTAAAATAAAAAAAATCTTTCTAAAAAAATAATGCCATAATTTATTGAAATAAATAGCGTAAAAGTATCATAAAGGCCCTTATATTAAGAGTCATATTTCATTTTGTTTCCTCTATTGAAAAAGTGCAATTAGCACTTGTACATTACATAATAGAGTAAAATAGTCATTTCTGTTAAAATTTTAATCCATTTGTACTGTTATAAACTAATGTGCCTGACGGAACAATTAGACAGTGACGTCATGAGTTCCTCTTATTGATGTGCAAAGATAAATTTTTAATAGTAGAAATGGATTAATTTTTTAATAGAATGACTAGTTTACTCTTTGATCTAACGTACAAAGATTATTTTACCCTTTTTTTTGAATAAATGAAGCAAACTATAATCTAACTCCTACTAAAGGAACCTCCATGATACTTTTACCAATAAAAAGAAAAGTGTTGGTGTATGGTGTTGATAGTAGACGATACATCTATAAGTTTTTTTTTATTATGTATATGAACAACTAAGATTGTTTAAACCGGACTAGAATTCTACCGGATAGGTTGGACCAAGAATTGATTGAGGTATTGGTTCGGAGAAAGATATTGAACTTGTTAACTCAGAAATCAATATAGCCTAGTTGAACTGAATAAAAAATTGATTGAACTAGATTTTTAATATTTTTAATAAGTTATTTAATTAAATAGGATGCACTGAACAAACCGATTAGATCAATAATCTATTCGCCTGACCAATTCGATTATCGATTTAGTTATAAAAAACTTTCTCAACAAGCATAAAGGCAAAGAAGCTTTGGACGCAAGTAAGGTAAGAGTTGAGTGTTATTTTTTCTACGAAAAGATTGGGATGAAGATAGGGATATATTAGAAGCAAAATTGGTGCCCAAGAAAGACCTTTTTACTTGTGTTTATAATATAAGGACAACCATATTAGTGGGAACATAACAAACTAAAGTAGGCCGAAGAATAATTTGGAAAAGGCCAAAAAGGTAGGTGGGTGGCTAATGGCAATTTAAAAGAAGAATCATGAAAATCTCAAAAGAAGAATCCTAGTGAATCAGACTATTCATGTCAAAGTTCGTACGAAAAAACTGTTTGAATTTTGTTTTATAAATTCGATTCATAATTTTTAAAGTTATTTCATGAAAAAAAATTGAATTTTGGAAAAGAAGGAGAATGCGAGTTTTCGATTGATGCAAGTGATATAAATAGAGAAGGTCATATAGTAATGATTTTATTAGCCTAGAGACTTAAATGAAAACTTTCAAATAGTTTAATGATCATTTTGTAACTTTTTAAAGTTAAATAGCCAAAATATAAATTTACTAATAGTCTAATAACCTTAAATGTAATTTACCCTAAAAAATTGATCCAACCGGTTTATAGAAACGAATTATTAGAGGATTTGAAAAATCTAAAAAAACCGACCCAACAAAAGCAAGCTCAACCCAAATCTTCGCTTATTGAATTTTCTAAAAAACTTTAGGTCTGCCCAAAATTTCGTGATTCTTAGCCCAAAAATATTGAATTTTAATTTTCTATTTACTGTTTTATTTTCTGATTTAATTTTAAATTTATTTTCTTTGAGCCCTAGGCAGCTAAGTATTGCTTCATCTACTCTTTCTTCTCCTTTAGCCGTGAGCCTTTGCTTCATTGAAGTTCTAAATCTCTGCTTTGCTTGCTGCTGCCGTAGTGATTTGTATCGATTTGCTGCTGCTGTCGGCTCCGGTAATTTCTTTTTTTTTTTTTTAAATTTATTCGATAGTGTTAGAATAAGTAAGCACATGGTATCTATGTTGTTTATGAACCTTAGGCTTCTTCTTAAGTGAATATTGATTGATAATTTGATGCATTGAAAGTGTTGCGTTAAAACAAGAAATTTCACAACAGGATAAACCTATTGAAACTATTTGTTTTTACTGTTTTAAGGTTTTAGCAAATTTGCAAAATTGATCGATTATCAGAGTCAGTTTTTTGTTAGCAATATGCAATATGAACACACACACACACACACACACACAGATGTATGTATATAAGGGTTGATTTGCAAGTCAATGGACGTGACTGATTTTCATGCAATTATTTGTATTTATTAAAATATTTAGATTTTTTTTTTAAGATTTTCAACCGGTTAAATAGGGAATTAATGGTTTGATTGGTTGGATTACTAATTTGGTCCCATTCAACTAAACCCTAATTCTCTCTTTTTCATTTATGTATTTCCTTTTTCAGGATTACAATAAGAATGGACAAGTTTCATCAAACAGATTGCGTTGAAATTTTATCTCAAATTAAGCATCAAGAGAAGCTGCTTAATCTCAAAAGAAGGTTCTTCCTCTTCTATCTTTTCTTTAATTTCTTGCCTATTAATTTATTCTCTTTGATTTCTTCAATATATATACTTTTCTTATAATTCTTCACAATTCTGAAAATTAGCTAGTAATTTGTAATATAAAATATACTGCTGGTCTTTTTATTTATTTATTTCTTGTTGAAACAAGTTAAAGATCGTCCTTTTTCTCAGTGCATATATATATATGTGTGTGTGAAGGGAATTATGTTGTTTCTTGTAAGAATGCATACTAGAAAAGCCAATTCGAGTCGAATAGGGTGCTAGTGTTGCAGTCTTGAATGTTGATTCTAGTGATGTTATTGGAATGTATTTCATATTGTTATAGAAAAATGCTTTTGGTGTATTATGGGAGTTATGTTTGTATCGGAACTCAGAACTGAGTTACTCAGTTGAGATCTTTTACAGGTGGTTGATGGGACTTTCGACTTCCAGGTCGAAAAAGAAGCAATTCAAGGAACCTGAGTTTTTCAAGTGCAAGTAAGTTGGAGAGCTTACTTGTACTTATATTTGTTATTGTTGTTCTCTCCTGTAATGTTAATCAATGTGCTTGCATTCGGTTCTTTATTCCAGGACTTTGCCTGAATCTTTTCTGAGGGAGAATGATGTAAGTTAATGCAGCATTCTACTATAATGGTGGATGTTATGTTCTTTACTTCCCTTAATTTGCTACTACAAATATGTTCTTCCTTTAAAAAAATTTGTATTATGTTTTGCAGATGTTCTATGAGATTATTAAAGCTCATGTTCAAGATGCCTTCGGAGCAAGCAATTCCAGAAGAGGAAATCATGTAATTCAAGATGATGTCCAATCATTTGATGCATCCAAGATAACTGGAGTTCTTTTCTCATATCTCGATGCTTTGACTAATGATGGGCTTCACCTTATTGTTATGATACTTTCAGGTGGCTCAGGAATGATTAAGAAAACTCAGTGCGAAATGAAAAAAGCTATTAGAGAATCTTTGCCAAGCTTTTTGAGCAATAAAAACCTTGAGCATGAACAGAAGACCTCTATTATGCAGCTATATAAAATTCTCAATGACCCTAAAAATTTCCGGAACAATACTATGAAACCAATGACTCCAACATCTCTGTTTCATCATGCTGCTGCAATCCAGGTGCTGGATGGGTTAGAGGATTTGCCTTTCCAGACCTTGATTGCAATGGATAGGAAGCTTAGTTGCGTCAAAACTGTGCCCCAGTTAAAGACACGTGAACGGGGTCAGAAACGGAAACGTTTAGTTCAGAAAGTGGGTAAAACCGCTAGAAGGATGCTTATGGATCTTGATGGAGAGGGGAAGCTACAAGGGCCATTAGCTAAAGCATTGGCAGTAGCAGACTTATCACTAAACCTAACTACGGGTTGTCAAAATTCCTCCACGACAAGCTTTCTCCAATTCACACCAGAAATAGTAAGCTTGCAGAATGATATTGTGAAGGCTATTTGGACTCTTAAGACGAAGGCTAGATTCCCAGAGCTGAAAGCCTTACAGCTTTTGTTGGATCCAAATATTGAAATAGCAACTCGTTCTTTAAGAGGAGCAATTATAGATGCGTTAACAGAGTTCCTCTTTGAGTGCAGTGATATGAATACAATTCCCAAGTCTTTCTTAGAAGCACTTTCTGTTATTAACAGAGATTCCCGATCTTTGCCAAACAAGATTTCCCGATCTTTGCCACATCAAAGCTTCCTAAAGGATGAAATTGAAGAAGAGGTGGAATGTATACTCAGCGTGAGTGCTGAGATGAAACAAATTTTTGGGACTTGCTTCCTGATCACGAGTTGGATGAGGAATTTGCTGATGCCTATGGGGAAGCTTTAGAAGGAAGTGATGATGATAGTTGTATTGAGGATAGTGGTTGTTATGAAAATGATTGGAAAATGGTGAATAAGGACTTGGAAAGTTGTATGTCCCATTCTGTCAAGTCAATTGAGAGAGATGAGGTTATACAGGACGTGAAAATGGATCCAGAATATGCCTCGAGTAATGCGAAAAGTAGCGAAGATAAAAACAGAGTAAAGAACAAGGCCCCTTTCAGTTCACCAAGAGGAGAGTTAAATCGCCGATCAATTGAGAGAGATGAGGTTGAACAGAAGATTGGAGTAGATCCAGAAAATGCTTCGAATGAAAGGTTTGCAGACAACAAAACAAGCAAGTGCAGAAATCGATACCTTGCCATCCAAGAAGCATGTGATGAAACAAGTTTGGTTGCACACAAACTAATTGGTCGGTTACTGGAAAAGTTTGCTAAGGAGCAGGATATGGATTTAGATTGGAGTGATAGCTTGTATCTCGGAGGTGACTCTTCAACTCAACAACATATTCAAGGACAAGGTATCGAACTTCTTTTCTGTCCCCACCCTTGTTTCTCCCCTCAGTCAAGCTTTATAAACCATGTGCTTACTCGGCCAAATTTTCCAAAAAACTGTTAACATGAGCATATTGACTATCACGCAGTTTTAGACTACATTGACTTCAATGTTATATAAAAAATAGTTTCCCAATGTCTAATTGCTTTATAGGCACTTTCTTCACCTTCTACGATTCATAGTAAATAATACTCCATTTTCACTATTCGTGCAGAAAAGAAGCAGAAATTGACCGAGGAAGACATGGGAGATAATCTTATCGGAACACTGAAGGAGCTTATGCCTTTTGTTACAAAGAGGTATTTTTCTTATCCATGCTTATTCCAGTATATGACTTCTCGGTTTATTGATTCTTCAATCCTATCTAATCTATTAGCCCATATTTTATCAACCAAACCCTTGATATTGAGATGTAAACTGTCATTTGTTTGCCGCAGCCTGCCAGGGCATCAAAATCGAAAGAGTTGATGGAGGCAAATTTTAGGTGCCCTTTTATTATATCGGCGCAGATTTTCTATCGCATCCGTGTTTATTGATTCAACACAACCTATTCAAATTCATTTATTTGAGATGTGGGTTGGCTTACAAGGATAAAAAAGCAAACACATTCACATGTCTTAACTGATTCATTGTACAGAAAAGTAATTGTTGGTCAGTGATGAGGTAAGTTATGATCATCTTGCTTGCAAATCCGGGTCCCCATCCAAACGATGCGCTTAGGTAATCGAAATTTTGGAAAGCTGAGATCTATATATTGTTTCACATTCATTCGGAATTCAGAAATATTCATTTCTTTTAACATGTACCAATTGTTAACGAGTTCTCTCTCCTTGATAGAATGCTCGTGGAAAGAATTAAGAAAGCAATAGTTAGTTACCCTCAAAAGTTTGTTGTCAATTAGTGTATACGATGTCATGTTTATGTTATTTTCTTGTATTGTAATCGTTTTTACGATATTATATGTTTTTCAAAATTTTGGCATGTTAATGCTATGAGTTGTATAGATTTAGACACATTCATGGCAATTTGCACACTCAAATTCTTAAATGTGCAATGGTATTGGTTTTTCATGTGATAATGCTTGAATTAAGCTAAACTCAAATTTGACCTTTGCAATGTGATGATCAACCTACTAACCTCCATTTTTGTAGGATTGACATGATAATTAATAAGTTATTATACATGGATTTGAATAAACGATGCTACAACTACAATTATAACCTATATTATACAGACTTGGGTGAATGGCAGATAAAGGTATTTCTAAAATACAACATACAAGGGTCGGATATTGATACTTAAATAAAAAGTTTTGTCTAACATAAACTATAACTATGATCCTATTTCTATTGCTCCCTCCTAACATATACAACCCTATACAACTTAATAAATATAATCTATGCTCACATCTTCTTATCCTTTCATGTGTGATGGGAAATCAAATGAAGCAATGCGTGAATGCAGAAGCCTGATCGAGTTCAAAAAACTACTATGAAAGACTGATGATTGATAGCCGAGGAGCATCAGCATATCTGCTATGAGTTACGGGATAAGAAACAATTGCTACTGCTAGAACTGCCCATAGTACAAGGTACATCTCGAACTTGAAACTTAGCGCTTCGAGTTCCGACATACTCCATTATTTCCAGACACTCGTGTAAATCCGAGTCGCTAACCAACATTACCCATTCCCCTTCATCATCTAAATAGTTCAGTTGGAATGTCCCGTTTTGAACTTTGAACCTTTTTGCAACTTCTTCATATACTTGGAAGCATCCTGCAGATGGCTCAAACTTAAAACGGACTGTATTTTCTTTGTAAGTAGCTTTTATGGTAATTTTCGAGCTGCTATCAACACAAGTTTTCATTCTAGAATTTTTGGCTTCCATAGATTTCTCAGAGCTTGATGAACTTCCATGTAACCTTGAACCAGAGACATTTGAAGTGTCTGTCATGCTTGAAGAAGTATGTTGGCGGTTATATTCATCAATCCCATCATCACCTTCCTTTCGGGTATCCATCTCATCGGTAGCAGCTAAGGAGCTTGAGTTCAGAGACACGAAGTGGCAGTCGGCAATCTCTACTTTCGGATTCCCCTTGTTCAAGCCCCACATGTTGTCTCCTTGCCGGAAATACGACCCCATAGTTGCATTTTTGGGACAAATCCAAGATGCAGCACCGGCAACCGACTTAGAGTCCTCACTACAATCATTTAAAGGGACAATAGATTTCTTTACTTCTTGACAGATACTTGGAATGAGCAGACTCCTTGCAGCCTCGTTGTTGTTTCCACCAAAAGAACACTCGTTTTCATCCCACTTAACCACTGAATCCTCTCCATCAAGGCAAGATGCTAAAGGTGCTGATGATTTCTCGTGATTGAAAGCTTCGGATATTCCGATGGGAGGGTTTTTGTTTGAGAACATTAGTGTTTTCTCGGGATTATGTTCTTGGATAACAGTCCCTGCCGCAACAAATTCTCCTGTGGCTGGGTCGAACTTCAATCCTCCATCAACTCCTTGCACAGAGTCTAGAACAGTTTGTATCTTTTTCAATGACCGATTCACCTTGTTAATCTTGCGAGACGGCCATCTTGAGATACCGTGTTGTCTGCATATCCTTTTCAGTGTAGTGGGGCAAACTACAAGAAGCAAGGACCAGTTTCAAAATCATATTATTACCGAAACCCGAAATAGATCCGAGTATATAGTGACTATGTGATGCATATAGAACTTTAACATCGAAGCTTACCACCGATGTTTTTTGCAGCATCCTTCAGACTCCCTGAGAAATACTGCTGAAGAACACTGAAGCTCACATTTTTTTCTGTTGTACTTCTCTTTTGCCTCGGCAGTCCACTGATTGCCTATAGATATAGGTACCAAGGAATTACTTAACAACATAAAGAAAATATGTTGTGTGTGTGTGTGTGTGTGTATATATACATGCAAACAAACACACAGATTTGAGATCATAAAATGCTCAGTGAACCAAAAATCAGGACTTCTATCGATAATACACGAAGGGAAAGAATGTTTGACACAGTACCTTTTCAGGAGGACCATCAGCTTCCTTTCCATCACTTATTGAATTAGATTCATTAAAGGGAATGCTATGATTGGAATTCATGTCACTATCAGCAGATAATGCTGTTTCTGAGCTCCTCTGAGACATAGCCATTGGGGGGAAGGTCGGGACCGTTACACTCTGAAACTCAAATTTTGACCGTTCTCCGACAATTTCTGCATCTGAAACAGTTCTCAAAGTCCTACAGATTCGTTGCATGGTGCCCGAGAGGTTATTCAACAAGAGTTGTTGTTCCAAACTTCCTTTCATGTTAATAGGAAGAAAAAGCTCGAGTATATAATCATCATCACCGGTGTAGGTGCTTCTCAGCCGGATTGCAACTGCAGCATTCAGGTTAAACTTACGAGCATGATGGACGAGTGGATAATCACTTACGTCATATGTCTTTACATCTGCAGAGAAGAACGGATGATTGGATTGAAGTGCTTTTCCGGCTATACCCTGTCCTCCTTCGAGATAATGTTCCACACATGCATGCACAAAATCTTGCATCTCTCTTTCATTAACGTAACAGGCTGTATCTTCGATACATAAAACACACTTCCCATCCCAACTCTTATTACGCTCTCTAACACGCATTTCTATATATTCATTCTCAGCTTCCTCGGTGTAATTACAAGGAATCCATGTTAGAGCCAAAGGTAAGCTATGCGCATGACATACAGCTCGTAAAACATCAGTTATTTCAGCTAAAGCAGCTCTCTGATTCTTTGAGAGGCACTAAGAACAAAAAAAAGGAAAGACCTTAGAGAAAAAGGAACTGTATTGCCTTATTTGTTCAGGTGACATGCATATACATATACATATACATATACATATACAGGTATTAACATACCTGTGGAAGAAATCGAGGACGAGCAATGGTCCTTAAATTCACAGCCTGCAGATAATAGAGATCAAGACATATTCCATGATACCAGCCATAAAAATTTTAATATACAGTTGAGAACCTCATAGTTCAAACATTTATAACCAAAACATTCAGCATACAGCAATAGCATAGCACCTAAATGAAGATGTTAGCTATAAAATAAATTTTCATTTTTAACATTGTAAATCCAAATGTTCAGCTTAATTTCAGTGTGAATAAGCATGATTTTGCAGTTGCATAAAAGGGTAAAATTTTGTACTGCAGGACACAGTTACCAAATTCTTCGTGTTACATAACTTTTTTTTACCTCCTTGATTATAGTCTTCTTTATGTCATCTTTGCAAAGGGTTTAAGTTCTCAAATAAGCTAATAACGTAGCTAGGCCGATGATGTTGATATGTTGTGAGAATTATGAAGAGAAGGAAGTGGATATTCATTTCAAACTTGAAAAACACAAACTTGAACTACTATAGAAACAGAAATAATAGAAACTAACCTCGAGAGCATGGCAGACATGCTCCATTTCTGAATGAAAATTGGGTTTCTCTTTTGTAGTCACAAGTTCGAGCACAGCACAACAAGACATCTCAGGAGGCTGAAAAACCGGTAAGCCAATAGAACCACGGACTTCATGATTGACGGCATGTGTAATCCGCAAGTACTCAGCCTTACTGTAATGGATTACATTGGAAGTCCACTCAGGAACTCTAGATAAAAAAACACGACCCGGAAGCCCTGGAAAAGAACCCGGTTTCTGTTCTGCAGAGAAGGTATACGTCCTCGAAACTTCACGATAACCTAAAAGCATCTGGTCTAGTAAATACGGCTGATCTGAGGTGGTCAACATGTACTGATCTCCATGCTTAATTGGAACCCAAACTTGTGCCAAAATGCCCTCTCCGGATAAATCCTTAAACAAGGACAGTGCTCTAAGCATCTTCTCATCAAGTGATCGTCCAATTGGCCTAGATATTAACAAATTACCCAAATATGAAGTGTCATTTTGCTTGTTACCATCAGTATGCTGTCTAACACCGAGTTCTACACCTTTGGAATCCACAGTATTACCGAAGTGTTCATCTGTTTTCAGGAACACCGTTCTGTCTGCACAATTATAAGAACTATCCATTCCACCTAATGCATAACCAGATTCAACATATGTACTAGAACTTTGTCCTATACTATTTGTTGAATCAAAAGAGGCATGTGACATGGATGGATATGAAAAGAACCCAAAAGAGGCAAACATCTGATCTGTAGTTGCACTGCTACTACACCAACCACCATAAGCATCCAAGTTCATGAGCTCTGAATAGTTAAAAGGATCCTCGAATAGCAAATTCCGGGTATTGCCACCAAATTGTTCGCCGACCTCCATTTGTGTTCTCGGAGGAACCCAATAGCCATCCCCCTTTTCTCTAGATGAAAAGGGGTACTCCATTTCAAAAAAAAAAAAAAACAAACCAAAACAACTTCCAACTAAAATCAACAAATGCTAGAGTTCTACGAAAAAGAATTCACTCAACTGGACAATTCGATCCTGAAAAGCTTTCCCTATCTTCTTCCCAAAACCCAGGAATTTCCTCAACAAATTCATCTATTTTCAGACTTTTTTCAAACACCAACCTCAACCTGGAAAACCCACAAAGAAAACCCAAATTTGAAGAAAGATATATACATACATATATATATAAATAAATAAACATATAATACCTAACCAAAAATAGAGACAAAATTTGCAATTACTGCACATCCTAAGTTAATTCAACCATTATAGTTCCTAAAAATAGTAATAGAAAGCTCAAGAACTGACCTCAGAGGGGGAAAACAAAGATGACAGCCAAAATTTAAGTCCCCAAAGCTGCCGCAAATTCTGCAAGAAAAATCCACAATTTTCAATCAATATTACTCACAAAACCCACCTCAGATTCATCCATTTATAGAAAAAAAATTATATCAAAATTTCAAAATAAAAAACCCAGAAAAGAAGTACCTACATCAAGAAGATGAAATGAGAATTTAGGTGAAATGAATCGAATATCAAATTCTGAAGACCAAGTGATTCCCAATCAAAAAATTAACTTACTGAAAATACCATGTAACAAAGTAAGATAAGAAATTGCTGAAATTAGTAAAATTTTCCATTTAGTATTATATCCAAAGGAAATTCAAGTGAAACGAAATGAACTGCAAATGATATTCCAAAGAAAAAAAGAAAAAAAAATTACTGACCTATGGAATCTAAAGTTCCATAAAATCTCTAAAGAAAACCCAGATATGTAGAGGAAGAGAAAAAGTTCCTATAAAGGGAAATCTTAGTAACTGGTTAACGAGATTTCAAGTAGTAGAGGAGAAAATTGGAATTCTATTAGAAGGGTACTAAAACTGGAAAGTTTAGTTGAAAAGCTGTTTTAATTTAAGGTTTTAGAATATAATTGATGGTTGAAAGCTTGTCTTTGCTTTCTTTGTTTTTTTTTTTTGGTTTTTTTATAATTGAAATACATGAGTAATTAATTAAATAAAATCATTGCTTTTAAATAATTTTTAAATGTAAAAAATATTAATAGTTGATCTTTCATCTCTCATTATTTTTAATTTTTACTCGTAAGAGAGTAAAAATTGTAGTTATCTTTATACTATCGATCCCTAGTTAGATTGATCATCACTTATGTTGCTCGTTCTTTTTTGTCATTATTTTAACAACTACAATTAAGATAATTTTATTATTCATATATCATTGTTACAAAATATATGTTCATTTTGGAACTTATCATTTGCAAAAGAAAAAAAACCAATAAAAAATAGTCTTGTTTTATAAAACCAAAGTAGAATTCGGTATCTGAGTTTGACCTTTTTTTTAACGAGGTACATTTGTTATTTTCTGTTTCAATGCAATACTTGTATATGACAAAATTTATACATTTTGGTACCTAAAAGTAATAATGTTAATTTTTTAGTGTTTAATTGGGGTTTTAGAGTTGATTTGATGAAAATCTATAATTAGATAATAATATTAGCACTTATGTCATCAAATCAATCTTAAAACTCAAATCAAATCATGTCGATCTTATTGTATTTGACAAAATTAAACGTAAGATTAAATAATTTCACAATTAACATTAAAATTATTTTATTAACAAAATCATGAAAAATTGAAACATGTAGTAATATTAGTATTTAACTTTCATCAAATCAACCTTAAAATCTGAATTAAACATTAAAAAGTTAGCACCCTTACCTTTGGATATCAAAATATATAATTTTTTTTTCAAATATAAATACCAAATTGAACTAAAAAATAACATTGATACCACGTTAAAAAAGTATCAAACTCGAGTACCAAATGAATTATTAAGCCTATAATTTTTAATTAATTAATATGAGAATTGTTTTTCTTTTTGACATAGAAACTAAACATAGATCCGAGAGTGAAAGTATCATACATGCAGAAAAAAAAAGTAAAAAAAAAAATATAACAATAATTTCTTTCAAATTTCAAAAATTCGAATTCACATCCATTCTTTGAGTCCAAAATAATACATCAATCATTGTTTTTTTTTATGTAATCTTCCACGGTATATATCAAGAAAGATACGACGACGAAAATGAACCATGTCTTCTTGTTTAAAAGGAAAGCAATCACCATGCGTAAGACAATCACCATATTTCATCACGAATACCCCCACAATCAACCGAGCTTTACATTGCAGTACAAAAGAAAAAGAAAAATTTGTAAGATAACAAGTAAATAAAAGGTTGCAAAACTATAGGTAAAGAATAATACTTACTTTTTTTTGCTTTGGGATATCATTACGCACTATAAATGGCCATTTATTTGCATCACTATAACCAAGCTTCGGGAGTAAAAAGCTTGTGAACCATTGTAATAATACTTTAACATGGTTTTCGAAATGGTAAGATTGTATCAGGGAAGATGGATCTGGATCCAACCATGAAAACTTTTTTTCCTTGATATCAACATAGAACAGAACCCAGTGTGATGATAAGCACAATAGTAAAAACAACTGCAATTACAAAAAAAAAAAAAAAAACAGTATTACATCTGTTCTTGTTAGTTACAATTAGGGATTTAAATAAAATTTTATATTTTCGGTTTGATTTTTTTCTATTATATCGTAATTGAAAACAATTTATCGTTTGCATTCACCAACACAATTTAAATCTTAATTATAAGCTAAAAAGAAATTTCTAAAAAAAAAAAAATCAAAGAGCTTACTTTATGTACACCCCTTAGCTTCTCAGCTTTAAACCAATTTAATACTTCAAGTTCTGACCTGCATCCTTTTATCAACTGAGCCTAACAATTGCAAAATATTGGGGACTTCATATATATAATGATTATAAAATAATAACAAATTCAGTTTGAAATATCAATAGATTAATTTTGATAAGATATAAGTTCTTACAGCTATTTGAGAGTCAAATGAATAGTGATTGATGTATGTATTTGAAAATTCATCAGATCTCTTCTTAAGCAATTCAAAGAAAGCATTAACAACCTGCATTATAATATAAAAAATTAACATTATTGATTTATCTACAATAATATTTATACTAGATTGCAGACATGATAACTAATGCATGACACAAATATATGAATTGCCAAATTGATTTATACCTGATCACTATATATTTGATAATTACTTACCGAATCATTAATATAACACTCTTTTCGAGTTTCATCACTTTGAGGCACCATGAGTAAAGGTGCCAATATCTCACCCTGGAATTTAAATTTTTTATCTCGTCCAATCAATTTTCTGTGAAACATAAATTTCTTTATATAGTTAGATTATAATAATCATTTCATATTACAATATTAACACATCAAAACTAGCAATATACCCATTCAACTCATTCCTTTGCCATTTATCTAGCCGTTTATGCTCCTTGCTAGTAAACCTTGAGAGTAAATATGCCTTAATATCCTATAAGAGTAATAACCAAATAAAACCATTAATATATGAATAACTACAAAGGAATGTGTGTATATATAGAACCAAAGAAATGAAGTATGAACCTGTTCACACCATGGTCCTTGCTCCTTCAATGTTGCTTCATCTTCAGACTCAGAAGATGAACTCTGAACCTCATCCGATTGATTAATATCGAATAATGGATCATTGTTCACAATTTCAATTACGACATCAACATTTTTTTCATGATTAGGTTCTGTAATAAGAAAATTTGCTTAATAAGAAACCAAATTAATTTAAATTGAACTAGATAAGTGATAAAAGGATCAAATAAAGAACTTACTTCCTATTGACGATTCCAACCTATTTTCATTGCAAACCAAAGCTTTCATGATCTCTGCTTTTTCACCAATAGACTCTGAAGAAGAAAATTGTGGCTCCATCCAATTGTCAAAAGATAGACTAAAGTCTGGCATTTCAACAATTCAATTGATATCAAGTTAAATATGTTTAAGTAACACAATAGATAATAATGGTAAGTATAGTTCAACAGTTTAATTAATTTCAAATTGAAAAAAAAAATATTTTTGTTTGAGTATATGTATCAGTCAAATACTCATATCGACACTAACATTCGAGTTTAAGTAACATAGTAATTAATAAGAAGTATAATTGAATTACCATTGTTGTTGGAATCTTTAGCAATGTCTTCGGTATTAATAGCTTTTTCAAGATTCGAAGGTTTGGAATTTTTTACTGGATGAGAGTCCTCCTCATCCATCTTCCTTTTCCTTTTATCCTATGAAATGAAAATGGATTTAAGGGAGTTTAATTCTCATACTATATGAAAAAAAATTTTCAATGGAGACAGCTTCTAATCATAATTCATATACAATGTCTGAGTATGGATTGTATGAAACTGTGATTCCACGTCATCTTTCTCTCTTTAGTATGGATAGACATGACGTGTAATCACAGTTTCATACAATCCTTTCTCACAATGCCTACCGTAATTTGCATGGGTTCATGATTTTCTCCATCATCTGTAACAACAAATCGACTATGTTAAGTGATATTATGTAATACTAAAGAGCCGAGAAGGCCTTCTAAGTAAAGTGTAGGAAAATATAATTGAAGGATCTAAACACATTAGGAGTTAAGACTTACTTTCTTTTGGAGTTTCCAACCAGTTTTCACTGCATACCAAGGCTTCCATGCTCTCGGGATTCAAGCTACTGTAGGCTGGATTATTGATTATGGCACTAATACTTGAGCATGGTGTGGAAACTGATATCGGAATTGCAAGGAAATCTCGAGCCATCTTTGCAAGTATTGGAAACCTTTGAGATTTATCACACCACCAACCAAGTATGTCAAAAAATGCTCCGTCCATGGGAAGTAAAGGTTCATCTAAGTAAAGCTCAAGCTCTAGCTTCCATGGGGCCTCCTCATTAAAGTTGCTTGCAGATGCAAATTTACTCAAGGAGTCCAAAATACTATCATTTCCAAGCCCTATTGTTGAACAATCGAAATCATCGAAGACTGAAGCAGATGTAGTTAGGCTTTTGGCTTCACTGGCATATTTATAGTAGACATCCCGAAGAACTTTATGAAACTTGTTCAATTGCATCTTACTGACATGGCCATAAATCACCCTATAGGAGAGCTCCACAATTTTAAATTTTAACCTTGGATCAAGAACAGATGCAACAGCAAATGCCGAATTGCATAAGCTCCAATAATGGTCGAATTTCCTCTTCATCAATGTAACAAATGAATGACAGCTTTTTTCCAACTGAAGAAATTTCTTGTATATGTCGCAAAGCTTTGGAAAGTACAAACTTACAGGAAGGCATTGAGATCCTTTGATATCATCAAAGCATTTCAAACAACTCTGTAGAGCTACTGCATTCTCCCATTCCTCCATTGTTGGGTTTAGTTTAAAATTTTCATCAATTTGCTCCAGTTTACAAAAGATTTCTCTTGATCTCAAAGCACTATCAAGTACGTCAAAGTCTGATTCCAGCCTGAAAGAAAGATCATCCCAATATTTCCCACCATGTAGCTTCACTTGATCTACAGCTTCTTGGCATTTCAATTTTCCTTGTCTTGTTTCAGTGACATATTCAATGGACTTCCTTAACTTAAAAAGTATGCCATCCATCTCACGGAACCCATCCTCGAGAAGTGTGAAACTGATGAACCAATGATTTGAAGAAACAGAGCCCTGGTCACTAAGACAAATTTCTTTTATCTGATCAACCATACTGTCATTCAAAAAAGAGTTATCCACGGTTATGGAGCATACTTTGTTGCTTATATTCCACTCCAAAACCAAGCTCCCAATAATTTCGCCTAAAGCCTTTGTGTCATTGATATGCTCCAAAGTTTTCAAGGCAAGAATCTTCCTCTTTAGTTCCCAACCATCATCAATAAAATGTGATGTCAAAGAGCAATAGGTAGTCTTTCCAGAATTGTTCTTCCACAAACTCACTGTCAGATTGAATTTACTAGCAAGCTTATCAAAATACAGCTGATGTTTCTCCTTCTCTTCGTCATAAATGCGATGTCTATAAGATAAAATATCTTTGGATTGAAACTCAAACATGGGTTGCAAACCTTTCAAAAAATTCTTAAAGGTTTCTTGTTCAGCCATATCCAAAGGACATTGAAGCTTAATCATCATTTTCACAAGATCCATGTGACTCCTTTTTTTATCAAACCTCAAGCTTCCTTCATTGGTATCAACTGGAAGTATCAACTGGCTTTCTTGATTTTGTTTCTTCTTACCAGGACATACTTTCAAGTGGTTATTCAAGTGTGTGGTCCCACTCTTGCTTGACCCTGTAAGCACCTTGGGGCAATGTTTGCATTTGGCTACTTGTTTTCCATCTTCTTCAAACCTATCAAAGTGATCCCAAACCTTAGACCTCAACTTTCTCTGTGTGGCTTTTGAGGGTTTCTCCTTAATTGCTTTTACAATCTCAGGGTGACCATTGGGAAAAATCTGAGAAATTGAGAATAAATCATTTATACTACATTATATAATTTAAGCATAAGACCACTGATTAAACTTTTTATATTTAAGCATACATATTGACAAGCTATTCCCCTAATAACCCCTTTTTATCTTAGGAAAAAAAGTAAAATTAAAAAAATGAGGACCAAAGTATAAACATTTTACCCTTTTTTACTTAAGCAACTTTCTTGATGCAACTTTCTCCTTACAGGATTTTTGGAACTAAATAGATTAAAAAACACTTGATTTTAAGTTTCAGACCAATGAGGTCCTTCTAGTGTGTTAGAAGGAGCTGCAACAATCTTTAATGAAGAATGTATAGGTATCGGCGAGGCAAAATTTGGAACCACTCCCCTCTAAAAGCAAATGATATTATCATCATTAGAACCATGAATGCTAATTTAGGTTTAATTTGGTGTTGAAATAATAGAATAATATATAAGACAATGTAATTACCTCCACATTAACCCCGTTTATTTCTACTGCATCAACG
The DNA here is from genome assembly GCF_007990345.1 of Gossypium hirsutum. Lineage (NCBI taxonomy): Eukaryota > Viridiplantae > Streptophyta > Magnoliopsida > Malvales > Malvaceae > Gossypium > Gossypium hirsutum. Next base: position 977,444 of record NC_053425.1, read on the forward strand.
TCCTCTGTTTCTTCAGCTATTTTCAAATGCCTTGCTGTGTTCGAAGATGTTGGAATGTTTGAAATAGCTTTTTGGGTGCCTTCAACCTTTACTGTTACAAACTTTTTCTCCATATGTTTGAAGTCATTGAAGATATGAGGAGCAAAAGATTTTGATGTTTTACTCTCCGTTGCAGGCCAATAAAATTCTACTACATAAAGATCGTTATTTGTGTAACGATTTTGTAGACAGATTGCAACAACAACATCTATGTCATATTTCTTTACATCTACCGGATATGGATTGTCTTCACCATCAAGATTAGTAATAGATGGTTCACAATGGTAGCCGTCCTTTGATTCAATTGCTTTCTCAATAATGGTTTGCTTAATCTTATCTTCACATAAATGCATAAATAGATGAGACTTAAAATCTTTCAAATAACAAGAATTACTTTGAATTGAGAAAGTATACTTATTTGGATCCGATATAGTTTCATTCATATTGTTAACTTTAGAAGCCCATGTTAAAGCCGATGAAAACTTGTGTTCACAATGTAAATGGTTTAGTATGTCATGTATCTCAGGGATGACAGCTACTCGATTCAATGCCAAACCCTGTAATTATTAAATAAGAAAGAATTATTAAAAACAAAATTTGAAATCGCACTCTAAATGAAAATAATTTTGAAATTGTACTCTAAATGAAAATAAATTTGAAGGTCTTTTTAATGTATTTTGAAAATTTAAATACTTAATTGAGTGAAAAAATAAAGGGTTAATTTTTTTTTTAAGTAGGGACCATAAATAAGTGATGGAAAGAGTCCATAAAATAATAAAATGTAAAATTAATACCTCCGGAAATGGTTGAAGAGGCGGAAGAGGTGATGGATATGGATTGAAACCTACAAAGAAATTCTATTACAATTAGTCAGCGTAATGATAAACAAAAATAACTTTTATCCAAAATAAGTTAAGGAAAAGACGATTGAAGATAATTTATTATAAAATTAAGAATGAACGATTAGCTTTAATTAATTTGGTCAGTTTCTATTTAACTGAACTTATATTTAATATATTATTAAACTAATAATGTCATGAAATTATATTTTTTAAACTTAAAATAAATTATAATATTTAATATATGATTAAACTAATACTATAATTAAAATAACTTAGTTTTGCATACGCAATTTATGATTAATGGCAAAAAAGAAAAAGAAAAGTACCTAGTCCAAACTTATCGTTGCTGGAATTGAAATTTAAGTGCTCTTCTTCAACTTTGGGTTTCCATGCCGACAAGATAAACATTCGACATTCCTTGTAACCTAAAATCAAACATTCTTCTTCCTCCCCCATTATTTTCACAAACCTGTCAAACTTATCAATAAGATCAATAGCTTTCCTGTGGTTTAATGGAATTCGACTAAAGCCAGCCATTGAAAAGAGATGTTGCCATTCTGTCAAAGTTGGGTGCCGCCTAATTACATTATTACCTTCCCATGCCTCTATGTTGCACTCCCACTCATACTCATCATCAAAATAAAGGTCCAACTCCCACCACCAATCAACAGTCTTCAAGGAATACAGAAGAGAATCCTTGAAACATGTCAAGAAATTGGAGTGGGTATGATTAGAATAAAAGTCTAGCATTATCACAATCGTCGGATTTATCTCCTTCAATCTTACTAACTCTCTCTCCATTGCTTTTGCATCTCTTACCAACTTATCAAGTTTAAATTTATAGTAAACCACCACCATTTCATCTTCTCTTCTTCTTTTGAAATCTATTTCACATTCATCCACTTCTGCCAAACTATTGGCATAAACCACTTTGAACTCATCCTCCAACTTTACATTAACTCCCTTGGCATCCCTAGTCAAAAACTCCATTTGGCGTGAGAAATCTACATATTTTTTCAGAAATGGTGGAAGTATGTAACTTACACGGACGGGTGGAGGATCGCCGGAGAAGGTCGGTAGTGTACGAAGAACTGAATTCTGAAAACAGTAATACGGGATGGAGAAATCAATGAGGTGCAATCGCCTGTTTCCCATCAAAGCAGTCTTTTCCATTAAAGCACCATGGATGACATTTTCTATGACGCCATTAATACGGTTGCTGTCATAATGATAATATGATGCAGGATCCACGTGGAAAGTTAAGTTGGAAGAAGCGGGATGCAGTCGGTAGGCTCGGCGAACCAGAGCGTCCGCAAAGTATTTCACCACTCTGCTTTTATATAGGTAGGGTCTCTCATCAGCAAGAATCCAGATGTTCTGAAGGAACGCATCGGCGCTTTTCAGATCCCCAACTTCAATAGCTTTAGCGCAGGATAGTAATAATCTCAAGGCGGTGTGAGAAAAAGAAGAAGCCATGAAAGAAGGTGAGATTCAACAGAGTTTGGGTAAAGCAGAGGAGAAATATGGTAGAAAAGAAAGTGAAAGCAACAATGATTGATATGTATAATTGAGGAAGTAGGGAAAGCGCGTCATTGATCAGTCACGCGGAAATTTAGAGGTGATCATGCCGGGCCGGGCCGGGCCGGATTGGGGTCAGGCCCAGACAAAATTTCAGGCTCGACTATTAGGTCTGGGCTCGGCCCGAAATATGGACCTAAAAATTTACCCAAGCCCGGTCCGAAATAAAATTGTTAAGCTCGAGCCCGGCCTTACCCGGCCCATATTAATTTTTTTTATTTATTTCATTAAATAAAAAATTTAAAAAATATAATAAATCAAATATATTTAAAAACATAAAAATAAATATTAAAACAAATATAAATGATTCTAAAACAATTCTTAAAACAATAAAAATATTTACAATATAATAAAAAAATATTATATTAAAAATAAATAAAAAATTTATTAATATATAATTCGGGCCGGGCCGGGCTGAGCCCGGGCCAAAAAACTCTAACCCAAAGCCCGGCTCGGCCCGTTTTTTAAACGGGCCTCGTTTTTTTGCCCAAGCCCATTTTTCAAGTCTATATTTTTATCCAAACCCTCCTATTTTTTGGGCAGGCCTTCGGGCCGGGCCGAGCTACCCAACCCATGATCAACTCTACGCGGAATACACACTGTTTCTACTTTGACATTTCTTTTTGCTTCCTACAAATTATCTACCTGCAAATTACATAATATTTCCTTTTTCCTTTCATTATTTTGTTTTTTGAGAGAGAATTTTTTAAAAAAAATTACATACAAAATCATATTAACCAGTTATTACGCGATGGTTCTAATAAGGTTGGTTTTAATAGTTAAACATTAACGCGATGTATTGTCACCAACCAACCTCAACATTAACATTCCCAATGTACAATGCTTAAGGAAATCGAATGTCAAATATGTTCATACATTTCCGAATGTATCTATCAATCACTAATATATTAATATTTGGACTTCATAATTTTTTTATTTTTATTTTTGGCTGTTGTGATAATGTTTTATTTTAAAATTGTGTCACATTATTATTTAATATTTTTAAAAAAATATTTTTTAAGTGATGGCATGTCACAATATTATATTGTCATGTCATCATATGAATCTAAGAAAAATTATCAGATTTTTTTTTGTGAAAAACAAACTTAACTAAACTAACTACTTAAAGCTTTAATAATTACTTACCCTATCATTTCAAGACTTGTCTAGAAAAACATCATACTCTAAATTGCCTTATATGGATAATTTTAAATTATGCATATTGTTTTGTCTAACTCAATGAAAATCTTAATGGTTCTCTTAAAATTCCAAGATAGACCTTGAAATACAAAGTGGTTTCTATTTTTGGTATGTGCCATATTAATAAACCAAAAATAATAGACCAAGTTACCCTTTTCCCCAACGTCTATCCAGAATTTTCTAGGTTTATTTGACCCAATTTAAGAGGTTCCCCACCCCCAAATAAAAACAGCGACCAGCAATTTCTTGGCACAAAGTACTTCAAAATATTTTTAGTATTCGGATAATCCCTAATGATATGTAAGATATTTTTTATCTCATGGTGACAGACCGGGCAGGACATACTTTGTCCAATACTCCTTCATACACGTTCTTGATTGATGAACAATATTTATTTATAAACGAGCCATAAGAAGAAGCGAACACGATGCGATCCTTGATACTTCCAGATGGCTTTACACTTAGAATTTCTTGTGTCGCACGTATATGCTTTTAACATATGATATGCACTTCTTACTAAAAAGTTACTGTAACAGGAAATCTTAGTAACTGATTAACGAGATTTCAAGTAGCAGAGGAGAAAATTGGAATTCTATTAGAAGGGTCACTAAAACTGGAAAGTTTAGTTGAAAAGTTGTTATAATTTAAGGTCTTAGAATATTATTGATGGTTGAAAGCTTGTCTTTGCTTTCATTGTTTTTTTTTCTTTTGGTATTTTTGAATTGAAATGCATGAGTAATTAATTAAATAAAATGATTGATTTTAAATAATTTTTAAATATGAAAATTATTAATTGTTGATCTTTCATCTCTAATTTTCTTTAATTTTTACTTGTAAGAGAGTAAAAATTGTAGTTATCTTTGTACAATCGATCCGCAGTTAAATTGATCATCACTCATGTCGCTCGTTTTTTATTGTCATTATTTTAATAACCACAATTAAGATAATTTTATTGTTCACATACCATTGTCACAAAATATTTGTTCATTTGGAACTTATCATTTGCAAAAGAAAAAAAAAATACCAATAAGAAATAGTCTTGTCTTATAAAATCAAAGTGGAATTCGGTATCTGAGTTGGACATATTTTTTTAACGAGGTACATTTGTTATTTTCTGTTTCAATGCAGTAATTGTATATGACAAAATTTACAAATTTTGGTACCTAAAAATAACAATGTTAATTTTTTAGTGTTTAATTCGGGTTTAAGAGTTGATTTGATGAAAATCTATAATTAGATAATAATATTAGCACTTATGTCATCAAATCAATCCCAAAACTCAAATCAAATCATATCGCTCTTATTGTATCACAAAATTAAACGTAAGATTAAATAATTTTACAATTAACACTAAATTTATTTTATTAACAAAATCATGAAAAATTAAAACATGTAATAATATTAGTATTTAAATTTCATTAAACCAACCTTAAAATTTAAATTAAACATTAAAAAGTTGACACACTTACCTTTGGATATCAAAATATATAATCTTTTTCAAATATAAATACCAAAGTGAACTAAAAAATAACACTGATACCACATTTAAAAAAGTGTCAAACTTGAGTACCCAATGAATTATTAAGCCTATAATTTTTAATTAATTAATATGAAAATTGTTTTTCCTTTTGACATAGAACCTAAACATAAATATGAGAGCGAAAGTATCATACATGCATAAAAAAAAAGTAAAGAAAAAAATATAACAATAATTTTTGTCAAATTTCAAAAATTCGAATTCACACCCATTCTTTGAGTCCTAAATAAGCCATCAATCATTGTTTATTTTTTTATGTAATCTTCCACGATATATATCAAGAAAGATACGACGACGAAAATGAATCATATCTTCTTGTTTAAAAGGAAAATAATCACCATGCGTAAGACAATCACCATATTTCATCACGAATATCTCACAATCAACCGTGCTTTACATTGCAGTCCAAAAGAAAAAGAAAAATTTGTAAGATAACAAGTAAATAAAAGGTTGCAAAACTGTAGGTAAAGAATAATACTTACTTTTTTTTGCTTTGGGATATCATTACGCACTATAAATGGCCATTTATTTGCATCACTATAACCAAGCTTCGGGAGTAAAAAGCTTGTGAACCATTGTAATAATACTTTAACATGGTTTTCGAAATGGTAAGATAGTATTATGGAAGATGGATCTGGATCCAACCATGAAAACTTTTTTTCCTTGATATCAACATAGAAAAGAACCCAATGTGATGATAAGCACAATGGTAAAAACAACTACAATCACAAAAAGAAACAGCAGAATATTACATCTGTTTGTGTTAGTTACGATTAGGGATTTAAATGACATTTTATATTTTCAGTTTGATTTTTTTATTGTATCGTAATTGAAAATAATTTATCGTTTGCATTCACCAACACAATTTAAATCTTAATTATAAGCTAAAAATAAAATTAAAAAAAATCAAAGTGCTTACTTTATGTACACCCCTTAGCTTCTCAGCTTTAAACCAAATTAATACTTCATGTTCTGATCTGGATCCTTGTATCAACTGAGCCTAATAATTGCAAAATATAAGGGACTTCATATATATAATGATTATAAAATAATAACAATTTCAATTTCAAATATCAATAGATTTTGATAAGATACAAGTTCTTAAAGCTATTTGAGAGTCAAATGAATAGTGATTGATGTATGTATTTGGAAACTTATCATATCTCTTCTTAAGCAATTCGAAGAAAGCATTAACAACCTGCATTATAATATAAAAAAATTAACATCATTGATTTATCTACAATAATATTTATACTAGATTGAAGACATGATAACATTGAACACAACATGATAACTAATACATGATACAAATATTTGAATTGCCAAATTGATTTATGCCCGATCATTATATATTTGATTATTACTTACCGAATCATTAATATAATACTCTTTTCGAGTTTCATCACTTTGGGGCACCATTAGTAAAGGTGCCAATATTTTACCTTAAAATTTAAATTTTTTATCTCGTCCAAATAATTTTCTGTGAAACATAAATTTCTTTATATAGTTAGATTATAATAATCATTTCATATTCCAATATTAACACATCAAAACTAGCAATATACCCATTCAACTCATTCCTTTGCCATTTATCTAGCCGTTTATGCTCCTTCTTAGTAAACCTAGAGAGTAAATATGCTTTAATATCCTATAAGAGTAATAACCAAATAAAACCATTAATATATGTATAACTACAAAGGAATGTATGTATATATAAAACGAATTAAATGAAGTATGAACCTGTTCACACCATGGTCTTTTTCCTTTTATCCTATGAAATGAGAATGCATTAAGGGAATTAAATTCTCACTCTGAATGAAAAAAAAAATTTTAATGGAGACAGCTTCTAATCATAATTCATGTACAATGTCTAAGAATGAAATTATGATTCTATGTCATCTTTATCCCTTTCTAATAGGAAAATGACAAATTAGATTTTTTCTCCTGATTTTTAACTTTTTCCTCTTGACAAAATTCAAATCTAATTAAAAATTCTAAAAATTAAGAGGAAAAATTTTATTTATCATCCTCTTATTGGAAAGGAATAGGGATATTTTGTAATCACAATTTCATACAATCCTTTTATCTCCTTCATTTGTAACAACAAATCAACTATGTTAAGTGATATTATGCAATACTAAAGAGCCGAGAGGGCCTCCTAAGTGTAGGAAAATATAATTGAAGGATCTAAACACATTAGGATTTAAGACTTACTTTCTTTTGGAGTTTCCAACCAGTTTTCACAGCATACCAAAGCTTCCATGATCTCAGGATTCAAGCTACTGTAGGCTGGATTATTGATCATGGCACTAATATTTGAACATGATGTGGAAATTGAAACCGGAATTGCAAGGAAATCTTGAGCCATCTTTGCAAGTATTGGAAACCTTTGAGATTTATCACACCACCAACCAAGTATGTCAAAGAATGCTCCATCCATGGGAAGTAAAGGTTCATCTAAGTAAAGCTCAAGCTCTAACTTCCATGAGGCCTCCTCATTGAAGTTGCTTGCAGATGTAAATTTACTCAAGGAGTCCAAAATACTATCATTTCTGTTGCGCGGAAGCGTGTGAAAGAGTAAAATTATTGTACTAAAAAATCACACTAAGTTCAATTCCTAGGAAAGAGAGGTGGATCACGATGATCACTTAAGTACCAAGTCTTTCCTAGCCAGAATATCCCTCTATCGTAATTTAATAGCACAATAAATCACTACAATCAAATTCACAAAATATGAATAATAAATAGTAAAGAACACCAGAATTTTAACGAGGTTCGGCAAATCTTGCCTACGTCCTCGGGCACTACCAAATATATTTCACTCCAAAATACAAGTGAAACTTTACAAATAGGGAGAGAGAACAATGCCTTAAGTAGAGAATGGCAAATGTGGGATGATGAGAATGAGCAATGGTTGGCCTATTTATAGTTGAGATTCAAGGGCCACCTTGCAAAGTCACTATTCACTTAGGGACCAAAAATTGCTATTTTCCCATGCCCAACACTAAATAAATATTTGGTGCCCATAACTTTGACCTTTCCAAAGTATGGATAGGAATGGGAAATGTATGGGCAAGGTATGGGGTATATTCTAATAATCTCCACCTTGAAGATTTGATTAGGATAATCTTATCTTCACACAATTCTTTCTGCTTTTGACAACAATACTTGATAGTGCCTTCTTCAACTGTTAAACTTGCAGGATATTAATCAAGTTCAAACAATGTTCGAACTTGGTTGCTGTTACCACCTTGGTCATCATATCTGCGGGATTATCTGCAGTCTTGATCTTCTGAAGACAAATTTTCCCCTCTTCAATGAGAAATGGAATCGTACGTCGATATCTTTTGTACGTGCATGATAGACTTGATTCTTTGCTAAATGAATAGCACTTTGACTATCACAATACACGTTAATATGCTCCTGAACCAACCCCAAGGTTTTAGCCATACCTTGTAACCAAACAGCCTCCTTTACAGCCTCTGTTACAGTCATGTACTCGGCTTCTGTGGTTGACAATGCAACTGTAGACTGTAGTGTAGACTTCCAACTTATTGGTCCTCCAGCAAGTGTAAACACATAACCGGTGGTTGATCTTCGCTTGTCCAAATCACCGGCATAGTCAGAATCAACGTACCCAATAACACCTTTACCAAGTGTATTATCCTGCTTGAACAGTAATCCAACATCTACGGTCTTCTGAATATACCGTAGAATCCATTTCACAGCTTGCCAATGTCCTTTTCCAGGATTATGCATATACCTGCTCACTATACTAACTGCCTGTGAAATGTCGGGTCTTGTACACACCATTGCATACATCAAGCTACCCACTGCATTAGAATACGGAACTTGCAACATGTATTCTCGTTCCGTATTCGTCGAAGGAGATAGTTGTGCAGAAAGCTTGAAATGAGAAGCCAACGGGGTACTTACAGGTTTTGTCTGCTCGTTCATGCCAAACTGCTGTAGTACCTTTTTCAAATACTGCTTCTGAGACAAGCTAACTCTATCATGAGCTCTATCTCTCCATATTTCCATGCCGAGAATCTTTTTAGCTTCTCCTAGATCTTTCATCTCAAACTCGAGATTGAGTTGAGTCTTCAATCTTTCAATCTCAACTTTGCTCTTAGATGCTATTAGCATATCATCAACATATAAGAGCAAGTATATGAAAGTTCCTTCTTGTAGCTTCTGAAAATACACGCAATGATCAAATTTACTTCTTGTGTACCTTTGCCCTTTCATGAACTGATCAAATCGCTTGTACCACTGCCTCGGAGATTGCTTCAATCCATAAAGCGACTTTGTCAGTTTGCAAACCCAATTTTCTTTTCCAGCAACCTTGAATCCATCTGGCTGAGTCATATAGATTTCCTCTTCCAAATCACCGTGTAAAAACGCGGTCTTCACATCAAGCTGAACTAGTTCAAGATCATATTGCGCAACCAAGGCTAGCAAAATCCGAATAGACGAATGATTCACAACTGGAGAAAACACTTCATTGTAGTCTATTCCTTCTTTCTGAGCGTAACCCTTTGCTACTAATCTAGCCTTGTATCGAATTTCATTTTTATCAGGAAATCCTTCCTTCTTTGCATATACCCATTTGCATCCAATTGCCTTCTTTCCCTTGGGTAGTGTCACCAACTCCCAGGTCTTATTTTTATGAAGAGACTGCATTTCTTCATTCATTGCTTGCTTCCACTTTACACCATCAGGGTTACTTATTGCTTCTGTGTAAGTAGAAGGAACATCATCATCTGCAATTGGAAGTGCATAGGCCACTATATCATCAAAGCGAGCAGGCTTACGAATCTCTCTTCTTGGCCTCCTATATGCAATTGAATCTTGTTGCTGTAGAGGTTCTTGGGTAGGAACCTCTTCATCATTTGTCCCTTCAATATTAGCTGGATCATCGTTAACCTTTTCAAGCTCCACTTGCTGCAAAGTACTACTGGTTTTGCCATCCTTTTGTGAATCCTTGTACTTTAACATGGTTGATTCATCAAAAGTCACATCTCTACTGAAAACAATCTTCCTTGTATCAGGACACCAAAGACGATATCCTTTTACTCCATCAGTTATACCCAAGAATAATGCTTTCTTTGCTCTTGGGTCTAACTTAGATTCTTTTACATGATAATATGCAGTAGAACCAAATACATGCAAAGAATCATAATCAATAGCAGATTTACCAGTCCACATCTCCATAGGAGTTTTTCCATTTATTGCAGCTGATGGCAAACGGTTAATTAGATGGCACGCATATGTAACTGCCTCAGCCCAAAATTCTTTGCCCAATCCAGCATTGGACAACATACATCGAACTTTCTCCAGTATAGTTCGATTCATTCGTTCTGCCACCCCATTTTGCTGTGGTGTATCCCGAACAGTGAAGTGTCGCACAATGCCCTCATCTTGGCATACTTGTAGAAATAGATCGTTTTTGTACTCAGTACCATTATCTGATCGAAGTCGTTTGACCTTTCGACCAGTCTGAGTCTCCACCATCTTCTTCCATTTCAGAAATGCATCCAAAACTTCACTTTTTCTTTTCATTAGATACACCCATACTTTTCTTGAATAATCATCAACAAAAGTAACAAAATAGTGCATACCTCCCAAAGAAGCTACTTTGGTAGGTCCCCACACATCACTGTGAACGTAGTCCAGAATTCCTTTCGTATTGTGAATTGCTGGACCAAATTTTACCCTCTTCTGCTTGCCCAGAACACAATGTTCACAGAATTCCATTTTGCAAGAATTTGCACCTTTCAATAAGCCTTGCTTCACCAATGTCTGCAAAGCTTTTTCACCAGCAGGTCCCAATCGCATATGCCATAATCTGGTAGCCTCTGAATCTACATCTTTTGTAGAAACTGTTGATGTTGATCCAATAACTGTACTTCCATTTAAAAAATACAAGTTATTTCTTCTTGTGCCTTTCATCACCGTCAGTTGCCCAGCTACTACTTTTAGTAATCCATCTCTCAAAGTGATTGTGAGCCCTTTAGATTCTAGGGCACCTAATGAGATGAGATTTTTCTTCAGGCTAGGTACGTAGCGAACATCTGTCAAGACTTGGATTGAGCCGTCGTGATTCTTCAATTAGACTGTACCCACTCCCATTGTCTTACAAGCACTATCATTGCCCATAAGAACAATTCCACCTTCTAGCTCTTTAAGACTAGAAAACCAGTCCTTATTAGGACACATATGGTAAGTACATCCTGAATCCAAAATCCACTCATCCGTTTGACATGCCATTGCCATGCCAACCAAGCTAAAGTCTGACTCCTCATCATGCTCCGCTACACATGCATTAGAAATAGCCTTGCCCTTTTGTAGCTTAGGACAATTCTTTTTCCAATGCCCTTTTTCACGGCAAAAGGCACATTCATCTTTGGCGGGTCTCCCTTTGGACTTTCCCCTTCTACCAGATTTGCTGCTGTGTGAACGACCTCTTACTGTTAAGACTTCTTCGGTTGTATCTCTGTGATCTCTTTTATCTTTCTTTCGAGTCTCAGATCTATACAACGCACTACAGACTGCATCAAATGTGATCGTGTCCTTCCCATGAAGCAATGTGGTGGTAAGATGATCATATTCATCAGAAAGGGAATTCAACAACAATAATGCCTTGTCTTCATCTTCAAATTTCTCATCCAAATTTAGTAAGTCTGCTAAAATTTTATTGAATGAGTTCACATGGTCATTCATCGACATACCGGGTGCATACGTGAATCGATAAAGTTTCTTTTTCATATAAAGCCTATTTTCAAGACTTTTCGTTAGAAACTTTTCTTCCAGTGTATCCCATAACTTCTTCGCTGATGTCTCCCTCATGACAGAGTACTTCTGCTCTTTGGCCAAACATAGGCGGATTGTACCACACGCCTGTCTATTGATCTTGGCCCACTCATTGTCATCCATCTTGTCAGGTTTTTCTTCAAGGGCTATATCTAGCTCTTGCTGACATAAGACATCCAGGATCTCACATTGCCACATACCAAAATTATTGGTACCGCCAAATTTCTCTACTTCAAATTTTGCATTTGTCACAGTAGTCCTTGCTGATGACGATGCTGCTGCCATTTTTCTCCTCAATCCCAACTACTGTATACGTGAACAGTACCGTATATGTGAATAGTGCTGTATACGTAAATAGTACCATATACGTGAATAGTATCGTATACGTGAATAGTACCGTAAACGGTCGTATTCCCCAAGTACGAACCTTGCTCTAATACCAATTGTTGCGCGAAAGCGTGTGAAAGAGTAAAATTGTTGTACTAAAAAATCACACTAAGTTCAATTCCCAGGAAAGAGAGGTGGATCACGAGGATCACTTAAGTACCAAGTCTTTCCTAGCCAGAATATCCCTCTATCGTAATTTAATAGCACAATAAATCACTACAATCAAATTCACAAAATATGAATAATAAATAGTAAAGAACACCAGAATTTTAACGAGGTTCGGCAAATCTTGCCTACGTCCTCGGGCACTACCAAATATATTTCACTCCAAAATACAAGTGAAACTTTACAAATAGGGAGAGAGAACAATGCCTTAAGTAGAGAATGGCAAATGTGGGATGATGAGAATGAGCAATGGTTGGCCTATTTATAGTTGAGATTCAAGGGCCACCTTGCAAAGTCACTATTCACTTAGGGACCAAAAATTGCTATTTTCCCATGCCCAACACTAAATAAATATTTGGTGCCCATAACTTTGACCTTTCCAAAGTATGGATAGGAATGGGAAATGTATGGGCAAGGTATGGGGTATATTCTAATAATTTCCAAGCCCTATTGTTGAACAATTGAAATCATCCAAGACTGAAGCAGATGTAGTTAGATATTTGGCTTCACTGGCATATTCATAGTAGACATCCCGAAGAACTTTATGAAACATGTTCAATCGCATCTTACTGTCATGGCCATAAATCACCCTATATGAGAGCTCCACAATTTTAAATTTTAACCTTGGATCAAGAACAGATGCAACAGCTAATGCCAAATTGCATAAGCTCCAATAGCGGTCGAATTTCCTCTTCATCAATGTAACAAATGAATGACTGCTTTTTTCCAACTGAAGAAATTTCTTGTATGCATCACAAAGCTTTGGAAAGTACAAACTTACAGGAAGGCATTGAGTTCCTTTGATATCATCAAAGCATTTCAAACAACTCTGTAGAGCTACTGCATTCTCCAGTTCACAAAAGATTTCTCTTGATCTCAAAGCACTATCAAGTATGTCAAAGTCTGATTCCAGCCTGAAAGAAAGATCATCCCATAATTTCCCACCTTGTAGCTTCACTTGATCTACAGCTTCTTGTAATTTCAATTTTCCATGTCTTGTTTCAGTGACATATTCAATGGACTTGCTTAACTTAAAAAGTATGCCATCCATCTCACGGAACCCATCCTCAAGAAGTGTGAAAGTGATGAACCAATGATCTGAAGAAACAGAGCCCTGGTCACTAAGACAAATTTCTTTTATCTGATCAACCATACTGTCATTCAAAAAAGAGTTATCCACAGTTATGGAGCATACTTTGTTGCTAATATTCCACTCCAAAACCAAGCTCCTAATATTTTCGCCTAAAGCCTTTGTGTCATTAATATGCTCCAAAGTTTTCAAGGCAAGAATCTTCCTCTTTAGTTCCCAACCATCATCAATAAAATGTGATATCAAACAGCAATATGTAGTCTTTCCAGCATTGTTCTTACACAAACTCACTGTCAGATTGAATTTACTAGCAAGCTTATCAAAATACAGCTGAAGTTTCTCCTTCTCTTCGTCATAAATGCGATGTATATAAGATAAAATATCTTTGGATTGAAACTCAAGCATAGGTTGCAAACCTTTCACAAAATTCTTAGAGGTTTCTTGTTCAGCCATATCCAAAGGACATCGAAGCTTAATCATCATTTTCGCAAGATCCATGTGACTCCTTTTTTTATCAAACCTCAAGCTTCCTTCATTGGTATCAACTGGAAGTATCAACTGGCTTTCTTGATTTTGTTTCTTCTTTCCAGGACATACTTTCGAGTGGCTATTCAAGTGTGTGGTCCCACTCTTGCTTGACCCTGTAAGCATATTGGGGCAATGTTTGCATTTGGCTACTTGGTTTTCATCTTCTTCAAATCCATCAAAGTGATCCCAAACCTTAGACCTCAACTTTCTCTGTGTGGCTTTTGAGGGTTTCTCCTTATTTGCTTTTACAATCTCAGGGTCACCATTGGGAAAAATCTGAGAAATTGAGAATAAATCATTTATACTACATTATATAATTTAAGCATAAGACCACTGATTAAACTTTCTATATTTAAGCATACATATTGACAAGCTATTCCCCTAATAACCCTTTTTATTTTAGAAATTATAAATCAGTTATCAACTAGAATATATGATATTAACAAGGAAGAATAAATACCTTCGGAAATGGTTGAAGGGGCCGAAGAGGTGACGGATATGGATTGAAACCTACAAAGAAATTCCATTACAATTAGTCAATGTAATGATAAACAAGAATAACTTTCATCCAATAAATAAGAATAAGTTAAGGAAAAGACGATTGAAGATGATTTATTATAAAATTAAGGATGAACGATCAGCTTTAATTAATTTGGTCAGTTTCTGTTTAACTGAACTTATATTTAATATATTATTAAACTAATAATGTCATGAAATTATATTTTTAAACTTAAAATAAGTTATAATATTTAATATATGATTAAACTAATACTATAATTAAAATAACTTCGTTTTGCATATGCAATATATGATTAATGGCAAAAAAGAAAAAGAAAACTACCTAGTCCAAACTTATCGTTGCTGGAATTGAAATTTAAGTGCTCTTCTTCAACGTTGGGTTTCCATGCCGACAAGAAAAACATTGGACATTCCTTGTAACCTAAAATCAAACATTCTTCTTCCTCCCCCATTATTTCCACAAACCTGTCAAACTTATCAATAAGATCAATAGCTTTCCTGTGGTTTAATGGAATTCGACTAAAGCCAGCCATTGAAAAGAGATGTTGCCATTCTGTCAAAGTTGGGTGCCGCCTAATTACATTATTACCTTCCCATGCCTCTATGTTGCAGTCCCACTCATACTCCTCTTCAAGAAAAAGTTCCAACTGCGCCCAGAAATCAAGAGTCTTCAAGGAATACTGAAATGAATCCTTGAAACACGTCAAGAAATTGGAGTGGGTATGATTGGAATAAAAGTCTAGCATGATTACAATCGTCGGATTTTTCTCCTTCAATCTTACCAACTCTCTCTCCATTGCTTTTGCATCTCTTACCATCTTATCAAGTTTAAATTTATAGTAAACCACCACCATTTCATCTTCTCTTCTTTTGAAATCTATTTCAAATTCATCCGCTTCTGCCAAACTATTGGCATAAACCACTTTGAACTCATCCTCCAACTTTACGTTAACTTCCTTTGCATCCATAGTCAAAAACTCCATTTGGTGTGAGAACTTTACATATTTTTTCAGAAATGGTGGAAGTATGTAGCTTACACGGACGGGTAGAGGATCGCCGAAGAAGGTCGGTAGTGTACGAAGAACTGAATTCTGAAAACTGGAATACGGGATGGAGAAATCAATGAGGTGCAATCGCCTGTTTCCCATCAAAGCATTCTTTTCCATTAAAGCATCATGGATGACATTCTCTATGACGCCATTAATAAGGTAGCTGCCACAATGATAATATGGTGAAGGATCCACCGGGAAAGTGAAGTAGGAAGAAGCGGGATGCAGTCCGTAGGCTCGGCGAACCAGAGCGTCCGCAAAGTATTTCACCACTCTGCTTTTATATAGGTAGGGTCTCTCATCAGCAAGAATCAAGATGTTGTGAAGGAACGCATTGGCGCTTTTCAGATCCCCATCTTCAATAGCTTTAGCGCAGGATAGTAACAATCTCAAGGCGGTGTCGGTGTCGGTATCAAAAACAGAAGAAGCCATGAAAGAAGGTGAGATTCAACAGAGTTTGGGTAAAGCAGAAGAGAAATATGGTAGAAAAGTAAGTGAAAGCAGCAATGATTGATATGTATAATTCAGGAAAAGCAAAAGCAGTAGGAAAAGCTTGTCGTGACGCGGAATATTCACTGTTTCTACTTTGACTTTTCTTTTTGCTTCCTACAATTTACCTGCCTGCAAATTAAGTAATATCTCCTTTTTCCTTTCATTATTTTCATTTTTGAGATAATTTTTTTTAAAAAAAATTACAAACAAAATCATATTAACCAGTTATTACGCGGTTCATGTTGGTTCCAATAAGGCTGGTTTTAATATTTAAACACTAACATAACCAATGTTTAATGCATACGAAAATCGAATGTCCAATATGTTCATACATATTTTTTTTTCAGTGATTGCGTAACATAGCATTATATTGTCATGTCATCATGAATCTAAGAAAAGTTATTAATTTTTTTTTTGAAAAACAAAACATAACTAAACTAATTATCTAATATTTTAATAATCACTTACCTTATCATTCCAAGATTTGCCTAGAAAAACATCACACTCTAAATTGTCTCCTTTGGGTAATTCTAAATTATGCACTATGTTGTATTATTTTGCCCAACTCACTGAAATTTTAATGGTTCCTCTGAAATTCCAAGATAGACCTTGGAACACAGAGATTTCTATTTTTCCATATGCTCTATACTAACAAACCAAAAAGAGTAGACCAAGTCACCCTTTTCCTTAATGTCCATCCAAAATTTTCTAGGTTTGTTCTGACCCAATTTGAGAGGTTCCCAGAACAAAATAGTGACTAGCAATTTCTTGGCACAAAGTACTTCAAAATATTTTTAGTAATCAGGCAATTCCTAAGGACATGTAAGATATCTTCTATCTTGTGGTGGCAGACTGGACAGGACATACTTTGTCTAATATCCCTTTGTACACGTTCTTGATTGGTAAGGGGCCTTTGTCTGCAAACAAACCATAAGAAGAAGCGAATACGATGCGGTCCTTGATACTTCCAGACGACTTTCCACTTAGAATCTCTTGCGTCCCACGTATCTACTTTTAACATATGATATGCACTTCTTACCAAAAATCCTCCATTTGTTGTATGTATCTAAAATATTCCATCAAGGCTAGCTAGAGGGTGTGGTGGAGGGATACTTGCGATCCTTTTGACAACTTCTTCTGGCAATCGTTCCTTAAAAGCTTCCATATTCCATGCTCTATCCTTTGTTACCATATCTTTAATAAAATAGTCTATGATGGGCCTATCCGTGATAGGGACATACACTTTCAACGGTCCTACTTTTGGGATCCAAGAATCGTCTCTACAGTGGACTGTCCGTGACGTTGCAACACAGAGCTTGGATGTCACAACACGGTAAACAAAAAATCAAAAGAGCATTTGGCATTGGTGTTGCGACACAACCATAAGGTGTCGCAAGATAGCCCCGAAGATATGGCCTAAGGAGTAGACTATCATCAGTGTTGCGGCACAGGCCAGAGGGTGTCGCAACACATACGTGACGAGGTCACTTAATGAGCTAAGGGTATTTTGTCCACACAATGAACTTAAACGCAAAATAGTCAGCCAAATTAGGTCAAGGATTAGTGGCCAAACCTAGGCTTATAAATAGAATTGCTCTGAACAATTTATGAACAACTTTTTACTTATTTTAATTTTACTTTCAATTGTAATTTAGATTTCGTTTCAGTTGTAATTTTTAGTTTTCTATTTCGTTCTTTGCAGGGATCGACTAGTGGCAAGATGTGGTGCTGCTTTCTCTCTAATTACAGCTCGCGGGAGTACCTGGTGGTTGTTGGTAGAAGTTTTGGGAAAAATAATATATATGTATAAAAAATGAAAAAAAAATGATTTCCATCAAATTCCAAAGAGTTCAAATATGCAATCTTTTACACACACACACACACACATATATATATATATATAAAAGAAGTTTTCAGAAATGAATCATATTTTCTTGTTCAAAGAACATCATATTTCATTAGGAAAACCCCAAAATCTATGGAGCTTTACATTGTAGTACAAAGTGTTGGGATTGTTAATACAAAACTCCGGTAAGGAAAAAAAACTCGAACACACGATCGGAACTCGAAAAGAAAAAGAAGAAATAGGACAGGCTCCAAGGCGTGTATCAAGCCACTATCTTTAAGGTTATATTTGCCCCCACTTATCTTCAGTGTGCAAACGAGTTCCAAGCAAATTAACCTCGAGGATACAATGAAGCCAATGACTATTTGCGTTTTGCACTGACGAGAATAGTCCACTATGCACTGAGTAATGTATAACAAAAAACTCAATTTCTACAAAGGATTTCTGCAGCAATACTTTATAGAATAATCTAATAATATTAGAAAATGAAGGAAGAGAAGAAATAATATTAGAATTTGTTGATATGATTTCCAAATGAAATCCCATTCCTATTTATAGGAATTTTCATGTCTCTTCATAGAGACATCTTTCAATAGGTGTCTTTATGAATAAATAAATAATAATAATTATTCATTTAATTTTGTAACTATTCAAAAAATATTTTTTGAATAGTTATAATTCTTTTTTAAAAAATCAAATGATATAACTTTTGACCAATAACCAAAAGTTTTATCTTTTGATTAATTACACCCATTCATTTATAGTTATTGGGATACTATAAATATTTGAAAATATTCCAACAATCTCCCATCATTTTCAAAATATTTAGATTTTGATATTCTTGGAAATCAATTTGCATAAATAAATGTGTCTTACGATTGAACCTTCACTTAGTGAAAACATGTTAAAGTTAATCGAAATTGTATGGTAGACTAAGCTTTGAACCAACTATTCCATTTGATTAACTGAACACATCTCACACAATGATTTCAACATCAGTCAATGCATAGTATCTAGGGACACTATTATAGCCATGTGTCTATGTCCTCTTTTCATGAGTGCTGTCAGAGCCAAGCCCTTAAGCTCCTAGAAGCGGCCATACTTCCACTCACATAGGTAGATCCCATCAAAAGTGTTCCCGTAATTATAACACTCTAACATATTTATGTTATGGGTCCATTAAGAGTACATTACTCATCCTTCCCTTATCATTACGGGTACCTAGCACTTTAATCTTAGGATGGATTTATTTATAGTGCTAACAGTCACATACTAATGATATACTTTGTCTCATTGAACTCAAGACTTGACATTATACCAAGCGTTGAGTCGAGTTTCCATCATGGGTGACTCTAATTAATAGGCTTGAGTCTCATCCCTTTTGAGGTCCTTTTTACTGCATCTCTAGCAAGACTTTTTGTCAAAGGATCTGCCAAATTTTCACTTGACCTCACATAATTAATAGTGATCACTCCATCAGAGATTAATTGTCGGACATAACTATGTCTTAATCCAATGTGTCTAGACTTTCCATTATATACTTGGCTATATGCCTTTGCTAGAGTAGCCTCACTATCACAACGGATAGAAATAGGTGAAATTGGCTTAAGCCATAAAGGTACATCATAAAGCAAATTTCTTAACCATTCTGCTTCTTTAGATGCAGCGGCTAATGCAATAAATTCTGCTGCCATGGTGGAATCAGTAATACATGTTTGTTTCTTGGAACCCCAAGAAATGACTCCTCCACCAAGAATGAAGATCCACCCACTAGTAGATGCATGATCTTCCAAACTTGTAATCCAACTAGCATCCGAATACCCTTCTAAAACTGGAGGATATCCATTATAACACAATCCATAGTTAATAGTTTTCTTTAAGTACCTAAGTACTCTATTTAAAGCTTGCCAATGCAAACTACTTGGATTACTTGTGTATCTACTCAATTTTCCAATAGCATATGCAATATCTGGTCTTGTACAAGTCATTATGTACATAAGACAACCAATTAGACTTGCATATTTCAATTGATCAATTTTCCTACCAGCATTAGATACTAATTTTAATTGAGGATCCATGGGTGTAGATGCTGGTATACAGTTGAAAAGATCAAACTTTTTAAGCACATTTTCAATGTAATGTGATTGTGATAAAGTTATAGTGCTTTCATCTCGGGTTATTTTAATCCCAAGAATAACATCTGCTACACCCATATCCTTCATAGCAAAGTTGTTTGACAAGAATTTCTTTGTGTTTTCTATTTGTTCCAAATCCGTGCCAAAAATAAGCATGTCATCTACATATAAGCAAATTATAACACCCTTTCCATTATCAAATTTACTATATATGCACTTATCGGATTCATTTATTTTATAGCCATTAGCTAAAACAACCTTGTCAAACTTTTGGTGCCATTGTTTTGGTGCTTGTTTAAGCCCATATAAAGATTTAACAAGCTTACATACCTTATGCTCTTATCCTGGAACAACAAATCCTTCCGGTTGCTCCATGTACACTTCCTCTTCCAATTCACCATTTAAAAATGTAGTTTTAACATCCATTTGGTGAACAACCAAATTATATATAGAGGTAAGTGATATTAATAGTCTAATTGTAGCAATTCTTGCTACTGGAGCATAGGTATCAAAGTAATCAATACCTTGTCTTTGTGTAAAACCTTTTGTTACCAACCTTGCTTTAAATTTATCAATGGTTCCATCGACCTTCATTTTCTTTTTGAAGATCCATTTACAACCTATTGGTTTGGAACCTGGTGGAAGATCAACTAAGATCCAAGTTTGATTTCCCATTATTGAATCCATTTCATCATTTATTGCTTCTTTCCAAAAAGCAGAGTCTTGAGATTTCACTGCTTCTTCAAATGTAATAGGATCAGATTCGGTATTATAACAATAAGGTATCTTATTGCATATAGTTTCACCTTTTCCTTCTACAAGAAACATAATGAAATCTGGTCCAAAATCTTTGACCTTTTTAATCCTCTTACTTCTTCTTAATTCTTGACAAGATTCATCATTATTATCAATTTGTTTCAATGGAATCTCATTCTCATTTGAAGAATGAATCAATTGTTGTGGTTGTAATTGTCTTGATATAGAATTAAATCTATTTTCATCAAAAATAGCATCTCTTGATTCAATAACCGTATTAATTGAAATTGAATCATTTGGTTCAATTACTATGAACCTATATGCCTTGCTATTATGTGCATAACCTATAAATATGCATTCAATTCCTCTTTCACCTAACTTTTTACGTTTAGGTGTTGGAACTTTTACAATAGCTCTACAACCCCAAACCTTTAAATAATTAAGGTTTGGTTTCCTTTTCTTCCATTGTTCATAGGGGGTTATTTTAGTTTCCTTATTAGGAACTCTATTCAATATATGACAAGCTGTTAGAACAACTTCTCCCCAAAAACCCTGTCCAAGACTTGAATATGATAACATTGAATTTACCATTTCAATCAAGACTCTATTTTTCCTTTCAGCTACACCATTTTGTTGTGGTGTGTAAGGGGCTGAAACTTGATGGACAATTCCAGTGAGTTCAAAATAACTTGGATTATAGTATTTTCCACCTCTATCCGATCTTAAGCACTTGATAAATGATTCACACTGAAGTTCAACTTCAGATTTATAAACTTTAAATTTATCAAGCGCTTCATCTTTTGAATGCAATAAATATACATAACAATATCTAGAACAATCATCAATAAAAGTAACAAAATATTTCTTTCCACCTAATGTAGGAGTATTATGCAAGTCACATAAATCACTATGTATCAAATCAAGCAATTTTGTTTTCCTTTTAACCTTAGGGAAAGGACTTCTTGTAATTTTAGTCAACATACAGGTATTGCATTTTTCAATATTATTATTAAAAACAGGAATTAAATCTAATTTATACATGTCATTCAATTTTCTATAATTCAAATGACCTAATCTATAATGCCACAAACAAAATGATTCAACCATATAAGCAGAAATAGTATTTTTATTCTTATTAATAATATTAAGTTTGAACATGCTTTCATACATATACCCTTTTCCCACAAAAATTCCTCCCTTAGACAAAATAAACTTATCTGCCTCAAAAACAAGTTTGAAACCAAACTTATTCAACAGACTTCCAGACACTAAATTTTTCCTAACTTCTGGTACATAATATACATCATTTAAGGTTAAAACCTTTCTAGAAGTGAATTGTAGTTCAACAGACCCTTTGCCTTTAATTGTTGCGGTGGAAGAATTTCCCATGTACAAGACATTGTCATTTTCACATTGTGTGAACTTTGTGAACATGCTTTTGTCTTTGCACACATGTTTGGTTGCTCCGGTATCAATCCACCATGTATTATCATCTTGTGCCATATTAATTTCAGATATCATTGCAACGAACTTTTCGTTATTATCAGCCTTAGAAGATGATTTCTTCTTTAAAAATCGACATTCATTCTTGAAATGTCCCGGCTTTCCACAATGATAGCATGAGCCCTTTTGTTTCTTTTTGAACTTAGGTGCTCTATCAGCCTGATTGAACTTTCTTTTGAATGGTTTAGTAGTCTGTACTTCCTCCGTAACATGTACTTTGGCATTTTCAGAATTTAGGTTCTGATCTTGTTTTCGATACTCTTCTTCAATACGAAGATGATTTGCCAAAGCCTCAAGAGATATTTCCTCTTTCTTATGTTTTAGACTTCTTTTAAAGTCTTTCCAAGATGGAGGAAGTTTGTCTATTATAGAGGATACCACAATCATTTCATCCATTTTCATATCATATTGCTTAAATTGATTCAGCATCTTTTCAATATCACGAAATTGTTCCATAACAGAACGACCATCAACCATTTGATAATTATTGAAACGACTGACAAGAAATTTCTTACTTGTAATGATTATATTTTAATAATATTTTAAATATAGATTATATATTCAAGTTAAATTGTACAAATAATTTATATTAATTACTAACAAATATTTAATAATGAGTTATACTAAATTTTTTTATATTCTTATTAAATATAATATTAAAGAATTTAAACATTATTTAAATATATATTTTTATTTCATAACATCAGCTGTAAAATAAATATTTTATTTCTTAAAAATAATTTTTAATGGAAAATAATTATAACTCAACTAAAAGTTGGCAAAATCTCATTCTATTGTTGAGTCATATACATTGCTCGTCACCTTTAACCATTACACTTCAATGTAGAAAATAAGTATAAATCTAAAGATGAAAATACTATATGTGCATGCATAAAAAAAATTCAGATTTAACACAATTAACAATAACAAAAAGTTCCATCAAGTTCGAAATGACTCTTTTAAAAGAAAATACACATCCTTTAATCTTGGGTCAAACTTATCTATTTTTTACTATGCAATCTTCCACGATATATATCAAGAAAAATACGAATTTGGAAATGAACCATGTCTTATTGTGTAAAAAGAAAGAACTCATCATGCGTAAGAGAATCACCATATTTCATCACGAACACCCCACAATCAACTGAACTTTACGTAGTAGTAGGAAAGAAAAGAAAAGAAAGTAAGATAATGAGTAAATAAAAGGTAAAAAAGCTACAGATTTTTGAGAGATAAATGCTTACTTTTTTTATTCTGGAATATCAGTGCATACTATAAATGGCCATTCTTTTGCATCATTATAACCAAACTCTGGTAGTAGGAAAGTTGTAAACCATTGTAATATTATTTCTTTTTCAACATTAAAAGACATTCAAGAATATGGTCTTGGATCCAACCATGAAATCTTCTTCTTTTTGGTATCGACGTAGAAAAGAACTGTTTTGATTAAGATCTGTTAATTAGTTAGAAGTTTGTTAGCAGTTAATTCAATTATTTTTCTTGTATATAAACAGATATAATGGCTTTTACTCATTTTTAATTTTTGAGAAGTATTCTTTAGATTCCATTTCTTAACATGGTATCAAGAGCCACAACTTAAGGGTTTCTTGGGCTGTTTTCAAATTTCTTTTCTCTCTCTCATTTTTTTTTAACGTCAATGGCGGCCACCATTGATTTCAATCATCCGTTGTATCTTCATCCTTCTGATACGCCTGGGATTGTTTTGGTGTCTCACCAACTCGTTGGCATTGACAACTATAATGTCTGGAGCCGATCTATGCGAATCGCTCTTCTTGCTAAGAATAAACTTGGATTTGTTGATGGAGACAGCAAGAAAGAGGATTACGCAGAGGAATTGCAATCACAGTGGGAGCGGTGTAATGCAATCGTCTTGTCCTGGATTCTTAACTCAGTTAGCAAGGAACTTTCTGCCAGAATAGTATTTCCCTCCAATGCTGCTTTTATTTAGAAAGACCTCAAGGAGCGGTTTGATAAAGTGGAGATCTAGGGTTTACTTTCTCCATCGTGAGATCACCATTTTGCATCAAGGTGGGATGACGATTTCAACCTATTTCACGCGTCTAAAGCTTCTGTGGGATGAGTATCATACTCTTGTTCCTTTTTCGGCTTGTGAATGTGAGATTTCTCAGGATAATCTCAAGCATCTAATTCAACAACGACTCTTCCAGTTCCTCATGGGCCTCAATGAGACATACTCTGCCATCCGTTCTCAAATTTTGCTCATGCAGCCGCTTCCTTCAGTCAATCAAGCATATTCGATGCTTGTTCAAGAGGAGTCCCAGCGGACTCAACTATCGGGACTTGTGCCGTTCTCTGAAGCTGCCGTTATTCTTTCTACTGCTAATGGTGGTACGGATCGTTGGTGATTCAATGGTTTGTGTGATTTTTGTAAGATTCGGGGTCACAAGAAAAAAAATTGTTATCGGCTCATTGGTTATCCAGCCGATTTCAAATTTACTCGAAAGAAAGGACCTTCAGGGTCCATGGCAGCTAGTTCCAGCATTACAGAGTCTGATCTGGTTTCTGGATCAACAGATTCACCTGGTGTTCTTCTGGTTGCAGCTCCGTCATTCACATCGAAGTAGTATTCTCAGATTTTGAATCTGTTGAACAAGGTCTCCTCTGTTGATTCTTCTGCGAATATAGCAGGTATATCCCACTGTCTTTCTGTTTCTGAGGATTCTCCTAGTTGGATACTAGATACGGGGGCCACAGATCACATGATATCTGATTCTCAGAGTTTAATATCTTCAATTTCTTGTGCTAGTAGTTCTCGCTTTGTTCATCTTCCTAATGGTAATATCGTTCCTGTCAATTCTGTAGATTCTTATGTCTTTGATTCTGATCATTCTGTCACTTATGTCCTCCATGTTCCCCATTTTAAGCATAATCTTCTTTCTGTGTCTAAATTAACTCGTGATTTTAATTGTTCTGCTACTTTCTTTCCTGACTTCTGTGTTTTACAAGGTCTCTTCGATGGAAAGATGAAGGGGATTGGTAAAGAATCTCGCGGGTTATATTTGTTTGATTCTTCAAGTCTAGCTTCTGGTTTGTCTTTTCCAGTTTCTTCTGGTTCTCATTCGTTTAATATTCATTCTATTGATTGTATGCACTCTGTGCTCGATAATAATACCAGTCTTTGGCATGCTCGTTTAGGACATGTGCCTTCTTCTAAATTGCATCATGTTCCTTTTCTGCAATCTTTATCCTTTGATGATAATTTGATTCATTCTTGTGCTGTGTGTCCTTTAGCTAGACAAACTCGTCAACCTTTCTCTAATAGTGTGACTAGGTCTGCTAAGCCTTTTGATCTAGTTCATCTTGATATTTGGGGCCCTTACAGAATATCAGCTCATAGTGGCCATAAATATTTTCTGACTATTGTGGATGATCATTCTAGGATGACCTGGATATATTTGTTGAAGCATAAAAGTGAAGCTCTTCTTTACCTAAAACAATTCATTCACCTAGTTAAAAATCAATTTTCTGCTTCTATAAGATACTTCAGAAGTGATAATGGTTCTGAATTCTTTAATTCAGAGTGTTCTTCCCTGTTTACTGATTTGGGGATTATACATCAAAGCTCCTGTGTTTACACCTCTCAGCAAAATGGGGTTGCTGAGAGGGAACATCGGCATCTCCTTGAGGTTGCTAGAGCACTCAAATTTCAGTCTAAAGTACCACTTAAATTCTGGGGTGAGTGTGTCAAAACTGCATGTTATTTGATAAATCGATTGCCTTCTTCTGTTCTTCATAATAAATGTCATTTTGAGATTCTTTACAATAAACAACCAAATCTCTCTCATCTCAAAGCTTTTGGCTGTTTCTATTATGCCACACAAACTCCTTACAAAGAAAAATTCTCTCCCAAAGCTATACCTTCAATCTTTATACGGTATTTACCCACTCAAAAGGGGTACATTCTGTTCAATCTTGAAACAAAATCTTTTTTTGTTAATAGGGATTTGAAGTTTCATGAATCTGTTTTCCCTTTTCATTTTGCGCCTACAGATAGTTCTGTATTTTTTCCACCACAGTTGCAAATCTTGGATTCTGATTTTTTACACCTTTCTCATTCACCTGCTTCTCTTTCCTCTAACTCTCCTTTACCACCTACTCCAGATTCAAATCCAGCCACTGCACCTTCATCCACTTCACTTGCTTCAACACGTATTCCAGGTTGTTCGTTTTCTCCACATGTTCCTCCACGTCGGTCCTCTCGAATTTCTAAGCCACCAAATTGATTACATGATTTTATTACTTCTACTGGTCCTTCTTCTAGTCAGTTTTCTATTTCAAATCATATTTCTTATTCCCATTTGCCTACTCATACCCAGTTGTTTTTGTCATCCACTTCTTCTTTGGTTGAACCTAAGTCTTACTCTGAGGCTATTCAAAATCCAGCCTGGATCAAAGCCATGGAAGAGGAGATTTCTGCTTTAGAATCAAATAACACCTGGTCTGTGGTTCCACTACCTTCGGGAAAGTTTCCAATTGGCTGTAAATGGGTCTATAAGATCAAGTACAAGGCATCTGGTGATGTGGAACGGTTTAAGGCTCGCCTTGTAGCCAAAGGTTATAGTCAGAAGGAGGGTGTCGACTATGGGGACACTTTCTCTCCTGTTGCTAAACTGGTAACTGTGAGAGCTGTTTTAGCATTGGCTTCTATTTTCCATTGGCCCTTATTTCAGATGGATGTCTTCAATGCCTTCCTCCAAGGTGATTTGTGTGAGGAGGTTTATATGGAGTTGCCTGCTGGTTTTTACAGTCAAGGGGGGAACGCTGTTTGTAGACTGCAAAAGTCTCTTTATGGGTTGAAGCAGGCTTTCAGGTAATAGAATCTGAAGTTGACACAAGCATTGGTTTCTGCTGGATTTCAGCAAAGTAAGTATGATTACTCTTTGTTTACAAAACGACAAGGAGGCAAGGTAGTTTTGTTACTCATTTATGTTGATGATTTGGTCATAACTGGAAATGATGAGTTTTTGATCAAGGAGTTAAAATGGATCCTAAATCAGAATTTTAAAATGAAAGATTTAGGCGAGTTGAAATATTTCCTAGGATTGGAAATTCTGATATCTAAAGATGCAATATTTCTGAATCAAAGAAAATATGCCTTAGAATTAATTGCAGACAGTAGGATAGGAGGAGCTAAGTCTGCCACAACCCCTCTTAAGCAAAATACAAAACTTACAGCAATCGAGTATGATCAAGGAATAGGACAAGAAGAGATAGAAGATTCATTACTGCAAGACAAGACTATTTACCAGAGGCTAATAGGCAGATTGCTATATTTAACACACACAAGGCCGGATATAACATATGCTGTTCATTGCTTGAGTCAATTCATGCAATATCCTAAGGTCTCACATCTGAATGCTGCACTAAGGGTGGTCAGATATATTAAAAATAGTCCGGGGCAGGGAATTTTATTAAGTTCTTCAAGCTCTTGTCAACTTATTGCTTTTTGTGACTCGGATTGGGCCTCATGTCCTATGTCCCGAAAGTCAGTCACAGGTTTTTGCATAAAGCTGGGGAGTTCCTTGATCTCTTGGAAAGCAAAGAAACAAAATACAGTTGCAAGATCATCTGCAGAAGCAGAATATAGAAGCATGGCAGCTACAGCTTCAGAAATTGTTTGGCTAAATGGATTGCTAGAAGAATTGGGAGCGAACTTGATCAAGCCATCCAAGTTATTTTGTGACAATAAAGCAGCTTTGCAAATTTCAGCTAATCCTATTTTCCATGAACGCACCAAACATATTGAGATAGACTGCCACTTCATTCGAGAGAAGATACAAGAAGGACTGATTCAAACTGAACATGTTATTTCTGAAGAACAGTTGGCTGACGTGTTGACCAAAGCTCTGGGAATTCAACAACGTGGTTATTTGGTTACCAAGTTAGGAGTTAAAGATGTCTTTCAACCTCCAACTTGAGGGGGAGTGTTATGATTAGGATCTGTTAATTAATTAGAAGTTTGTTAGCAGTTACTTCAATTATTTTTCTTGTATATAAACAGATGTAATGGCTTTTACTCATTTTTAATTTTTGAGAAGTATTCTTCAGATTCCATTTCTTAACAAGAACCCAATGTGCTGATAAACACATTGGCAGAAACATCTACAATCACAGATCAAAAAAGAAGAAGAAAACAATTATTGTCGATAAATCAACGATTTAGATTACGATTGGTTTTTCTTACTGTAATGTAAAAAATTACATCTATTACTTCTATAATAATGAATATAATTAAAATTCCAATCACATCACAAACTATAATGAAATTTTAAAACATGTAGCAAAGGCTTTTGAGCTTACTTTGTGGACACCTCTTAGCTTCTCGACTTTAAACCAATCTAATACTTCTTGTTTTAATTTGGATCCTGTTATCAAGAAAGTCTGATAATTGCAAAACATATATAAGTTAAATGGTTCTTTCTATATAATCCTATATAAGATATTAATAATTTTAATTCGAAATGCCAACAATTTTTTATAATATTAAAGTTCTTACAACTATCTGAGCATCAAATGAATAGTGATCGATGTATGTCTTTGAAAGCCTGTCAGATCTCTTCTTAAGCAATATGAAAAAAGTACTAACAACCTACATATAAAGTAAATAATTAATATAATTGGTTTATCTGTATAGAACCAATATACGAATTAAAAAAAATTATAGCTCAATCACAATATATTTGATAAGTAATTACCGAATCATCAATATATTACTCTAACTGAGTCTCATCACTACGAGGCACCATGAGTAAAGATGCTAGTTTCTCGCCCATTAATTTAAATTCCTCGTCTCGTCCAATCAATTTTCTGTGAAATAAATTAGATTGTTTGTGAAACATAAACTATAATATATATATATATATGTAGCTATATAATGGCATTTCTTATTCCAATATTAACTCATCAAAACTAGCAACATACCTACTCAACTCACTCATTTTCCATTTGTTTAATCGTTTTTACTCATTCTTTGTAAAGCTTGAAACTAAATATGTCCGAACATCCTATAATAACAAGAAAATAAAATTCACAATGTAAGAGCACTAGTATATGCATAAAAGTAAAGGAATGTATATAAAAAAAATTGAAATAAAGTATGAACCTATTTACGCCATGACCCTTTCTCCTTCAATGTTGTCTCATCATCAGACTCGGAGGATGAGCTTTGAAACTGATCAAATTGATTATTGTTCAATAATGGTTCATCATTTGAAATTTGGATCGAGGCAGCAATGTTGCTTCCATGATTAGGTAAGATTATAAACATGAATGCATGTGATGATATATCATGCTAGATGTTAAAGTTGGCTTGGTTATGATGATTGAATTGTTTGGTATATGTTTGCAAGTATTGGTGTAAGTTGTTGGCAAAATGGGTGAGAAATTAGGCTTGGAAAATAGCCTTATTTTGTCCACACGAGTAGACACACGGGCATGTGCCTTGGCCGTGTGAACAAGCATGTGGTTTAGCCGCGTGTCCCCTACATACTTAAATTTGAGAAACAAAATGCTTTGAATTGGTCACACGGCCAAGACACACGCCCGTGTGCAGGCCATGTGTCACACACGGCTGAGACACACACCCGTGTCTCTACCCGTGTGATCAATTCAAAGCATTTTGTTTCTCAAATTTAAGGATGTAGGGGACACGCGGCTAAACCATATGCTTGTTCACACAGCCAAGACACATGCCCGTGTGTCTACCCGTGTGGACAAAATAAGGCTATTTTTCAAGCCTTATTTCTCACCCATTTTGCCAACAACCTACACCAATACTTGCTAAACATATACCAAACAATTCAATCATTATAACCAAGCCAACTTTAACATCTAGCATGATATATCATCACATGCATTCATGTTTATAATCTTACCTTTTTATAAACATACATGCTTAACACAACTCAATCAAACCATACTAAACACATATGTATTTATCATGATATAACCATAACAAACCATTACTAGCCATTCCAATGGCTAGATTACATACAACCATTTACAAGCCAACAATTGGCCAAGTTAGCCTATACATGCCATTATATCAAAATAAGTTTACTATTTATATCAAAACGAACAGATGGATAGTGTGATGATACTCCGACTGATCTCTAACATTTATGAGCTTCCGAGCACTATAAAACAGAGTAAAATAAACCTAGTAAGCATTTAATACTTAGTAAGTTCGTATAACAGGAACTTAACTTACCATTTATAATAATTTATAATAAACATACAAAACATGCATCCAAGTCATTTTGGCCAATTCCCTAATCACATGCACTTATTCAACAAGTTAGTCATGTAAATAACATAAGTTTCAAGCCAATAAAGATGAGCTCATCAAGCTAGAAATTTCTATCTATTTCAGGAACATTTGAGATATAAATTCATTTAAACTCATATTTCTCATTCCGGGAGTTTATATCCATTGAATCATTGAAATTTCGATGGATATTCTAGTAGTACACACAAGGTGCAGAAATCAGTAATTCGTCAATTCATGTTCAGGGGCACATAATCAAGAAGCACACTCTCGAGCCACATATCAAGATGTTCATATGAGCCATGTAACAAGACGCTTATCCGGGCTAAACAGGAAACTCATAAGAGTTTTAATTAGGGAGCTCATAGAGCTTAACATGTAACTCCGAAGAGTTATTATCAGAGAGCACGAGATAGCCATTTAACAGGGATTTCAAGCGAGCTTAACAGGATGCTCATAAAGAGCTGTGTTTGTGTCCGCATATTATGCAAGATCACAACGGATCGAATCATGTAACAGGACGCTCACAAAGAACTGCAGTAATGCGTAACACATACAGAATCACTACCGATCAGGAATGCTCGCAAGAACTAAATAACAGGATGCTCGAGAGGGCTTTTAACAGGATTGCTTGTCCAAGCTATATTTTGTCCGCAACATATGCAGGACCTCATTCAATATGGAAAACCATATATCCATAGAAATTCATTATTTAAACGGAATTTAACATTTTCCAACATTTTTCGAACATATGATTATTTCATATTCTTATAACATTCATATAATTTCATATAATCACATACTACATTCAATTCAAGCATAAACATATAAATGCAATTTGGTTACACAAACTTACCTCGATAATCATTCGTACATGGAAATCTACTAATCCGTTACTTTTTGTTTTCCTCGCTCCAATTCCATATTTGTTCTTTCCAGATCTATGTAAATGAATTTAATCATCAATTTATTACATTTCATATTCTATTGGATTCAATTCACATCCTAGGCAAAATTATCATTTTGCCCTTATACTTTTCATAAATGACAATTTCGTCCCTAGGCTCGGAAAATGAAATTCAAGCAATTTAATCCTTATTTCAAGCCTAACCGAATTTTACATGTCACAATAACAGCCCATGAATTTCACAAAAATCAGAATTTTTTCTTAGGTTTTACAATTTTTCAATTTAATCCCTAAATCATGTTTTCATCAAAATTCACTTTGTAAAAGTTGTTTATTGTAAAAGTTGTTTATCTATCAACAACCTTTCATTTTCTACCATAAATTTTAAAATTTCAGTATATTCATCCATGAAAAAAGTTCTATACTCTTATATCTTTGCAAATTAATCCCCAAAATAGATAGAATAAACTATTTCGATCTCAAAAATATAAAAATTACTAAAAACGGACAAGAATTCATACTTAATTAAGCTTGATTAGTTTCCTTTCTCTGTTCTAGGGTTTCCATGTATTTTTGGTGAAGAAGATTATATAAAATGATGTTATTTGATATTTATTTTATTTATCATCTTTAATTATTTAACTTTCCAATTTTATCCTTTTCTTTTTCTAATTTTCCATGTATGAATCACCAAAAATATCTACTAACTTTTCTTCAGTGGTCTAATTACCAAATAAGGACCTCTTATTTTGAATTTCATAGCTATTTGATCATTTTAGCTACTAGAACTCAACTTTTACATTTTATGCAATTTGGTCATTTCCCTAATTAAATATAATATCAGTGAAATTTTCTTATCACAATCTTCATACATCTTTCCTATCATCATGCAAATCATGCAATAATATTAAAATAAATTTTCTTTCTGGCTCGGATTTGTGGTTCCAAAACCACTATTTCGATTTCACTGAAAACGGGCTGTTACAAGATCAAATACCATTGTTGTTGGAATCTTTGACAATAACTTCGATACTAATAGCTTTCTCACAATTTGAAGGTTTGGATTTTTTTCTGACACAAGTGTCCTCATCCAGCTTCCTTTTTCCTTTATCCTATGAAT
Source organism: Gossypium hirsutum (assembly GCF_007990345.1). Lineage (NCBI taxonomy): Eukaryota > Viridiplantae > Streptophyta > Magnoliopsida > Malvales > Malvaceae > Gossypium > Gossypium hirsutum. The sequence continues at coordinate 1,010,258 of NC_053425.1, forward strand.
TGAAAATGCATTAAGGTAATTCAGTTTTCAAGGTATATGAAAAAAAAATTCAATGGAGACAGCTTTTACTCATAATTTATGTACAATGCCTACCGTAGTTTGTGTGGGTTCATGATTTTCTCCATCATCTGTGATAGCAAATCAACACAGTTAAGTGATAAGATAATGTAATACTAAAGAACAGAGTAGACCCTAAATAAAGTGTAGCAAAATATAATTGAAGGATCTAAACAAATTAAGAGTAAAGACTTACTTCCTTTTGGAGTTTCCAACCAGTTTTCACTGCATACCAAAGTTTCCATGCTCTCAGGATTCAAGATATTGTAGGCTGGATTATTGATCGTGGCCTTAATATTTGAACATGGTGTGAAAATTGATACCGGAATCGAGAGGAAATCTCGAGCCATCTTTGCAAGTATTGGAAACTTTTGGGATTTATCACACCACCAACCAAGTATGTCAAAGATTGCTCCATCCTTGGGAAGTAAAGGTTCATCTAAGTAAAGCTCAAGCTCTGACTTCGATGAGGCCTCGTTAAAGTTGCTTGCAGTTACAAATTCACTGAAGGAGTCCCAAACAGAATTATTTCCAAGCCAATTGATATCATCCAGGACTGAAGCGGATGTAGTTTGATTTTTGGTTTCATTGGCATACTCATTGTAGACATTCGTAAGAACTTCACGGAACGTGCTCAATTGCACCTTACTATCATGGCCATAAATCACTCTATATGAGAACTCCACAATTTTAAATTTTAACCTTGGATCAAGAACAGACGCAACAGCTAATGCCGAATTGCATAATCTCCAATAGTGGTCGAATCTCCTCTTCATCAATGTAACAAATGAATGATTGCTTTTTCCCAACTCAAGAAATTTCTTGTATATGTGACAAAGCTTTGGAAAGTACAAGCTTACAGTAATGGATTGAGTTCCTTTGATATCATCAAAGCATCTCAAACAACTCTGTAGAGCTGCTGCATTCTCCCATTCCTCCATTGATGGGTTTAGTTTAAAATTGACATCAATTTGCTCCAGTTTACAAAAGATTTCTCTTGATCTCAAAGCACTATCAAGTATGCCAAAGTCTGATTCCAGCTTGAAGGAAAGATCATCCCATGATTTCCCATCTTGATCTATAGCTTCTTGGAATTTCAATCTTCCATGTTTTGTTTCAGTGACATATTCAATGGACTTCTTTAAATTAAAAAGTAGGTCATCCATCTCACGAAACCCATCCTCAAGAAGAGTGCAATTGATGAACCAATGACTTGAAGAAAGGGAGACTAGATTACTGAGACAATTTTCTTTTATCTGTTGAACCATACTGTCATCCAAAAAAGAGTTATCCACAGTTATGGAACATACTTTACTGCCTATATTCCACTCCGAAACTAAGCTCTGAATAATTCCACCAACAGGTTTAGTGTCATTGATATCCTTCAAAGTTCTCAAGCCAAGAGTCTTCATCTTTAGTTCCCAACTATCATCAATAAAATGTGCTATCAAACAGCAATATGCAGTCTTTCCACTATTGTTCTTCCACAAACTTACTGTCAGATTGAATTTACTGGCAAGCTTATCAAAATACAGCTGAAGTTTCTCCTTCTCTTCCTTATAGATGCTACGTATGTAAGATGAAATATCTTTCGATTCAAACTCAAACATGGGTTGCATATCTTTCACAAAATTCTTGAAGAATTTTTGATCAGCCATATCCAATGGATATCGATGCTTGATAATCATTTTCACAAAATTCAAGCGCCTTTGTATTTTCATTACTGGACAGTGGTAAATCAAATGGTTTTTCATGTGTTTGGTTCCCCTCTTCTTTTTCCTTGTAAGTTCCGTGGAGCAATGTGTACATCTGGATTTTTCTTTGCCCGTTACTACGTCTAGACACTTAACAAAGTCCTTCCAAACCGCAGACGTCAACCTTGCCTGTATGGTTTTTGGAAGTTTCTCCTTATTTCCTTTGCCAGTCTTAGGCCTCAAGTTTCTCCGTTTGGTTCTTGGAACTTTCTCCTTATTTGCTTTGCCAATCTCAGGGTCACCATAGGAAACAATCTAAGAAAATTGAGAATAATAAATCATGTATACTACTTTATATAAGTCATTTGATCTTTGGAACTAATTAGATTGAAAAACACTTGATTTTAAGTTTTAGACCCATTAGATGGATTTAAATGTGAAAGATGAATAATTTGAGTGTAAAAAAATAATTAAACTAACATCTTTCATAGAGAAATTATAAATCAGTTATCGACTAGAATATGATATTAACCAGGAAGAATAAATAATTACCTGGTTATGAGGTCCTTCTGGTGTGTTAAAAGGAGCTGCAACAACCTTTGATGAAGAATGTGTAGGCATTTGTGAAGGAAGAGTTGAAACCACTCCCCTCTAAAAGCAAATGATATTATCATCATTAGAACCATGAATGCTAATTTATGATTAATTTAGTGTTGAAATAATAGAATAATATATAAGACAATGTAAGTACCTGGACATTAACCCCGTTTATTTCTACTGCATCAACATCCTCTGTTTCTTCAGCTATTTTCAAAGGTGTTGCTGTGTCCGAAGATGTTGGAATGTTTGAAATAGCTTTTTCGGTGCCTTCAACCTTTACTGTTACAAACTTTTTCTCTATATGAGTCAAGTCATTGAAGATACGAAGAGCAAGAGATTTTGATGTTTCACTCTCCATTGCAGGCCAATAAAATTCTACTACATAAAGATCGTTATTTGTGTAACGATTTTGTAGACAGATTGCAACAACAACATCTATGTCATATTTCTTTACATCTACCGGATATGGATTGTCTTCACCATCAAGATTAGTAATAGATGGTTCACAATGGTAGCCGTCCTTTGATTCAATTGCTTTCTCAATAATGGTTTGCTTAATCTTATCTTCACATAAATGCATAAATAGATGAGACTTAAAATCTTTCAAATAACAAGAATTACTTTAAATTGAGAAAGTATACTTATTTGGATCCGATATAGTTTCATTCATATTGTTAACTTTAGAAGCCCATGTTAAAGCCGATGAAAACTTGTATTCACAATGTAAATGGTTTAGTATGTCATGTATCTCAGCGATGACAGCTACTCGATTCAATGCCAAACCCTGTAATTATTAAATAAGAAAGAATTACTAAAAACAAAATTTGAAATCGCACTCTAAATGAAAATAATTTTAAAATTGTACTTTAAATGAAAATAAATTTGAAGGTCTTTTTAATGTATTTTGAAAATTTAAATACTTAATTGAGTGAAAAAATAAAGGGTTAATTTTTTTTTTTAAGTAGGGACCATAAATAAGTGATGGAAAGAGTCCATAAAATAATAAAATGTAAAATTAATACCTCCGGAAATGGTTGAAGAGGCGGAAGAGGTGATGGATATGGATTGAAACCTACAAAGAAATTCTATTACAATTAGTCAGCGTAATGATAAACAAAAATAACTTTTATCCAAAAATAAGTTAAGGAAAAGACGATTGAAGATGATTTATTATAAAATTAAGAATGAACGATTAGCTTTAATTAATTTGGTCAGTTTCTGTTTAACTGAATTTATATTTAATATATTATTAAACTAATAATGTCATGAAATTATATTTTTTAAACTTAAAATAAGTTATAATATTTAATATATGATTAAACTAATACTATAATTAAAATAACTTCGTTTTGCATATGCAATATATGATTAATGGCAAAAAAGAAAAAGAAAACTACCTAGTCCAAACTTATCGTTGCTGGAATTGAAATTTAAGTGCTCTTCTTCAACGTTGGGTTTCCATGCCGACAAGAAAAACATTGGACATTCCTTGTAACCTAAAATCAAACATTCTTCTTCCTCCCCCATTATTTCCACAAACCTGTCAAACTTATCAATAAGATCAATAGCTTTCCTGTGGTTTAATGGAATTCGACTAAAGCCAGCCATTGAAAAGAGATGTTGCCATTCTGTCAAAGTTGGGTGCCGCCTAATTACATTATTACCTTCCCATGCCTCTATGTTGCAGTCCCACTCATACTCCTCTTCAAGAAAAAGTTCCAACTGCGCCCAGAAATCAAGAGTCTTCAAGGAATACTGAAATGAATCCTTGAAACACGTCAAGAAATTGGAGTGGGTATGATTGGAATAAAAGTCTAGCATGATTACAATCGTCGGATTTTTCTCCTTCAATCTTACCAACTCTCTCTCCATTGCTTTTGCATCTCTTACCATCTTATCAAGTTTAAATTTATAGTAAACCACCACCATTTCATCTTCTCTTCTTTTGAAATCTATTTCAAATTCATCCGCTTCTGCCAAACTATTGGCATAAACCACTTTGAACTCATCCTCCAACTTTACGTTAACTTCCTTTGCATCCATAGTCAAAAACTCCATTTGGTGTGAGAACTTTACATATTTTTTCAGAAATGGTGGAAGTATGTAGCTTACACGGACGGGTAGAGGATCGCCGAAGAAGGTCGGTAGTGTACGAAGAACTGAATTCTGAAAACTGGAATACGGGATGGAGAAATCAATGAGGTGCAATCGCCTGTTTCCCATCAAAGCATTCTTTTCCATTAAAGCATCATGGATGACATTCTCTATGACGCCATTAATAAGGTAGCTGCCACAATGATAATATGGTGAAGGATCCACCGGGAAAGTGAAGTAGGAAGAAGCGGGATGCAGTCCGTAGGCTCGGCGAACCAGAGCGTCCGCAAAGTATTTCACCACTCTGCTTTTATATAGGTAGGGTCTCTCATCAGCAAGAATCAAGATGTTGTGAAGGAACGCATTGGCGCTTTTCAGATCCCCATCTTCAATAGCTTTAGCGCAGGATAGTAACAATCTCAAGGCGGTGTCGGTGTCGGTATCAAAAACAGAAGAAGCCATGAAAGAAGGTGAGATTCAACAGAGTTTGGGTAAAGCAGAAGAGAAATATGGTAGAAAAGTAAGTGAAAGCAGCAATGATTGATATGTATAATTCAGGAAAAGCAAAAGCAGTAGGAAAAGCTTGTCGTGACGCGGAATATTCACTGTTTCTACTTTGACTTTTCTTTTTGCTTCCTACAATTTACCTGCCTGCAAATTAAGTAATATCTCCTTTTTCCTTTCATTATTTTCATTTTTGAGACTTACAGAATCAGATCAACCAGTTATTACGCGTTGATTTTAATATTTAAACATTAACACGATGTGTTGTCACAAACCAACTTCAACATTAACATTCCCAATGTATAATGCATAAGAATATCGAATGTCAAATATGTTCATACATTTCCCAATCTATCTATCTATCACTAATTAATTAATATTTGTTTCCCAATCTATCTATCTATCACTAATTAATTAATATTTGTTTTACTTTTGGATCATGTGATAATATTGTATTTTAAAATTGTGTCACGTTATTGTCTAAATTTTTTAAAAATATATATATTTTCAGTGATTTACATGAATTTAAAAAAAGTTATCACGTTTTTTTTTGCGTGAAAAATAAAACAAAACATAACAAAACTAACTACCTAAAATTTTAATAATCACTTATCCTATCATTCCAAGGCTTGCTTAGAAAAACATCACACTTTAAATTGTCTCCTCTGGACAATTCTAAATTATGCACTATGTTGTATTGTTTTGTCCAACTCACTAAAATCTTAATAGTTCCCTGAAATTCCAAGGTAGACCTTGGAACACAAAGAGATTTTTATTTTTTTCATATGCGTCATACTAACAAACCAAAAAGAGTAGACCAAGTCACCCTTTTCCCTAACGTCCATCCAGAATTTTCCAGGTTTGTTCTGACCCAATTTGAGAGGTTCCAAAAAAAAAAAAGAAGAACAATTGGCGACTTCTTGGCACAAAGTACTTTAAAATATTTTTAGTATCCGGGCAATCCCTAAAGACATGTAAGATACCTTCTATCTCGTGGTGGCAAACTGGGCAGGACATACTTTGTCCAATGCCCGTTCATACACATTCTCGATTAGTAAGCAGTCTTTGTCTGCAAACGAGCCATAAGTAGAAGCAAACATGATGCGGTCCTTGATACTTCCAGACGGCTTTCCACTTAGAATCTCTTGCATCCCACGTATCTAATTTTAACATATGATATGCATTTCTTATCGAAAATCCTCCATTTGTTGTATGTATCTAAAAGATTCTATCAGAGCCAGCTAAAGGGCGTGGTGGAGAGATACTTGTGATCCTTTTGACAACTTCTTTCAACAGTCGGTCCTTAAAAGCTTCCATATTGCATGCTCTATCCTCTATCACCATATCTCTAAGAAAATAGTCTGTGATCGGCCTATCCGTGGTAGAGACATACATTTTCAACGGTCCTACTTTTGAGATCCAAGAATTCTCCCAACAGCAAACCAAGATTCCTATTCCAATGTCCCAACCCAAATTTTCTTTCAGTAATGGCCATAGTTTTGTGATCCCTCTCCAAATAGTTGAACAACTTCCTCTTTTGATATCTTCAAGGATTCTTTCTTTTATCCTTATGGTCTTATTTAGTTTTATTATTATTACTATTTTTTTAACTCCACTATTCTTCCCCCAACTCTCTAGGCTACTATGGTCTAATCTAAACCCCAAAGCTTCGGCTCCGCTTGTTGTTGCTCTTGTCGAAAGCCTGGGTGTAACACCTCAAACCCATATTCATCGCCGAAACAGGGTTACGGAGCATCACCGGAGTTTACAGAACAATTACACAATTTACCAAAGCTGTCCTCTTGACTCACAATCACTAAATTATTTTTATCTGGAGCTACGGATCTCCAAATTAAGATTCGTTAATTTTTCCTGAAACTAGATTCACATATATACTTTCCATAAAATATCCAGAATTTTTGGTTTAGCCAATAAGTATAGTTTATTCTTTAAAGTCATCTCTATTCTGCTATTTGACAGTTCTGACCCTTCTTCACTAAAAATTAATTATCTCATAGTACAAGACTCGGATAATATTCCTATCTATTTCTCTTGAAAATAGATTCATTAAGAATTTCAAGCATATAAAGTATAACCAATAATTATTTTTTCACAATTTATAATGATTTTCTCAAGTCAAGACAAGGGATTTCGAAAATCATTCTGACTCTGTCTCACATCAACTTAAATATCTCCTAATATAAAATGCAATTTCATGCATCATTTCTTCTATGTGAAACTAGACTCATTAAGCTTTAATTTCATATCTAATTAAATTTCAAAAATTTTTGATGAATTTTCAAAGTCAGACTATTGCTACTGTCCAAAACTATTTTAGTATAAAATGTTAATAATCAAGTTTATAACAACTTCATTTCCTTTCTTTACAATATTTCTCATATAAACCTCAACATCCAAGTGGCATTTATCATGCATTCAAAGCCAACCAATATCAATCATATATCATCTCATACTAGCACACATAACCATGATGATACATATATCAATATGACGAGGCCGTTTACTTATATATACACAACAACATTTATCAAAAAAAAAAGCCAAATCAAATGGCTAAATACTTGACCAAATCATGTAGGCTACATTGGCCCAACAACCTATACAATGCCATTATAACCCAAAAATAATAAACCATGAGTACCAAAATAGCCAATAGATAGTGTGATGATGTCTCTGACTCTTCCAACCGCGCGAACTTCCGATATCTAGATACACAAGGAATTTTAAAACGACGTAAGTATAAAATGCTTAGTAAGTTTGTAATTCAAAGAAGTAAAGCCTATAACTTCAATTTATAAGCATAATTTATTTAAGTCACTCCAATATGCCTTGGCCTTAGCCTAACCAACATTAGCCTTTCAATTTTAAACATCACATGAACTAGCAAATTATTACAAAACATTATGACATAAGTTTACATTACTTATGTGCATTCACATATCAACCATATAGCTAAATATATTTTAATCATCCAAAAACTCATTCTTCTCCATTCTTTCAATAGCAATTCAAATTGAAGAATTTTTCAATCTTTACCTTTTTCTCATATCCATTGAACCACAATTTAAATGAATAAACATATCATAATATAACTCATATTGTTCCACCAACCTATCATACATTCATTCACAAGGTTAGCTACGAAATTCACAAATTTCATCAATTCAATGCTTGTACAGTTCTTGTACATACCTGTACCATCTCGTACCAATTTCATACTCATCCATATTTTTGATATACCCATTGAACCATTTGGAATAAATATTGGATACTCGGGAATCTTGCACACTAAGTGCTAATATCATGGCTCGAAGCCAAATCAATGTAACTTTAATGACATGCCCTTTGTATCTTAATTTATTCCTAAGGTTCAACTGGGTTTTCCAATGCTAAATTTTCATAAAATACTTCCGTACAATCATAATCATCAACAATTCAAATATACAGCATTAAATCTCAATTATAATAATGTTTATTAACAAGCTCATACATCCATGTACATACCTGTACCGATCCATAACAAAATCATACTTACACGAAATGTCGCTGCACAATCGATGTCTTGCACGCTAAGTGCTATACCGGATGTTTCGCACACTAAGTGCCATCCTCGATACTTCGTACACTAAGTGCCATTTCGGATGTTTCGCACACTAAGTGTCATCATCAATACTTCGTATACTAAGTGCCATTTCGGATGTCTCGCACACTAAGTGCCATCCTCAATACTTCGGACGCTAAGTGCCATTTCAAATGTCTCGCACACTAAGTGCCATTTCAGATGTCTCGCACACTAAGTGTCATCCTCAATACTTCGCACACTAAGTGCCGTTCGTTTGGTCGATAAATCATTAATCATTAAAATACTCATAAATATTTCATTTATATGATTTCAACGCATTAAATGCTTAATATAATAATACTTAATACGTACGAACTTACCTGACTAAATTGTAGAAATACCAAAGTTCAGGGGCATTTTGGAAATTTTTCATTTTCCTTGATTTTTCCACCCGATCTTGATCTAAATTAATAATTTTATTTAATATATTAATTTAGACAGTAAAAAAATTCATTTCATACAAATTGATCATTTTTGATATTTTTACAAAATTACCCCTAAAATTTTACTTTTATTCAATTTAGTCACTGAGCTCAAAACATACAAATTAACCATTTTTAACCAAAATTGAGCTTAGCCAAATATTCATGGTATCAAAAACAACCTATAATTCACTTTATGGAAAAATTATATTTTTGCCTCGAATATTTTAACTTTTTTACAATTTAGTCCCTAGGCTCATAAAAATGAAACTCATGAAATTTCAACACACTCAAGCCTATCCCAATATATTATAAGCCTACAGCAGCCTATAAATTTCACAATTTCACTTGTTAACACAATTTTTGTATTTATCAATTTAATCTCTAATCGATAATTTCATCAAAAATCACTTAACAAAAAGTGTTTAACACCCAACAAGGTTTCATTTTCTTCCATTAAACTTCATAAGCAACTATCATGCTTTCATGGCAAAACTCTAAATTTTTAACCATATTGTAAATTAATCCTCTCTTTAGCTAGAGTAAGACACAAGGTTTTCAAAAACATGAAAATCATTAAAAACGAACACCAATTTCACTTACATGCAAGGGATTTTGTGGCTGAAAAAATCAAGCTTTCAAAGCTCTTTCTTTGCTGATTTTTTCGGTGAAGAAGAAGATGAAGATGACCATTTTTTTTGTTTCTTTCTTTTCTTTTAATTATTCTATTTACTAATAATTATTCCCAACACCAACGAGACATTATGATTGCACTCCATGCATATCCACTATCTCAAATAGTGGTCTAATTGACATGTAAGGATTTTTACTTTAATAAACCATAGCGACTAGGTACTTTAATAAAAAACATGCAACTTTTACATTTTATGTGATTAGGTCTTTTTTCGTAATTACGCATTCAAATGCTAAAATTACTTCATGAAACTTTTACACATAGCAATTCACATGCTGTAAACACTCTAAATAATATTAAAATAATTTTACGATTTATGGTTTCGAAACCACTGTTCTGACTAGGGTCTAAATCGGACTATTATATTGGGTTGGCCATTTTTTTTAAAGACCACCACTGAATATTCTACTGAATCAAGGACTCCTTCCGTCAAGGTCACCATATTCTCTTGCAGTTCCTCAAGCCCCGAGCGAGGCCTAACCAGACGAGTAGCCCCCAAATCAATTTCATCGCCGCTGCCTTGACTCCCCCGATTTCCCAATCATCATCATGACGATTGAATGCCCATCGACTCTCGCACCCCCTGCTTCTCTTCCCCATGCTCCATCGAAGCAAGGGTTGTTCGTGTTGTCATCTGGAGATCTTCGTTCACCGTCAGATGACAGTATCTTATTACCCTAGCCCAAATCATCGATGTATCTTAACCCTTCTCACCCGATTAAGTTTGCAGCAGCCCAATTGTCTTGGACATTTCCTCACATTAATTATTAGCCCATTTATTATTTATTCTAAAGTAATATTTTAAAAACTAAAAAGTAAATAAAATACATGATAACCTTTTTTTTGTGTGTGTGTGTGAATTACATTATAACTTTTTTAATTTCACTTGGTAATATCTTTTAGAAGAAAAAAAAAAAAAGACTAGGCATGGTCTCTCAAAGTCTCTAATGGGTTAACTTTTATGTTTTCTTTTTCTCCAAAAAGATTCTCCCAAGATTTACAGAGTAAGAAATTTAGTTAAAAGACAATCTTTTAACTATTTATAAATAATAAAAAAGTTTCTTGGTCCCACTTTCCATGTTCTATTCATGTTCATTGATTTTTTTTTGTTTATTTACATTTTTATTAAAAAAAATTAGGTAAGTGGATATTTTAATTATGACTAGAGGTGTGCATAGACCGGGCCAAGCTGGGTTTGAGGGGCCCAAAATAAAATTGTTAAGCCCGAACTTGGCTTGGCCCGGCCCATATTAATTTTTTTTAATTTATTTTATTAAATAAAAAAATTTTAAAATATAATAAATCAAATATATTTAAAACAAATATTAAAACAAGAAACAAATAAAAAATGATACTAAAATAATTCTTAAAACAATACATAAATTGAAAATATAATAAAAAGTGATTATATTAAAATTGAAAATAAAATGTAAATATGATTAAAAATAAAAAATATTTAGCATATAATTCGGGCCGGGTTTGACCCGGGCCAAAAAAGTTTTACCCGAGCCCGGCCTATTTTCTAAATGGGCCTCATTTTTTTCCCAAATCCATATTTTGAGCCTATATTTTTACTCAAACCGTTCCATTTTTCGGCATATAATTCGGGCCGGGTATGACCCGGGCCAAAAAAGTTTTACCCGAGCCCGGCCTATTTTCTAAATGGGCCTCATTTTTTTCCCAAATCCATATTTCGGGCCTATATTTTTACTCAAACCGTTCCATTTTTCGGGCGAGCCTAACATGCATTGATTAAAATTTATACCTACGGGTTATTTTTTTGCTTAACAAAATTATATTTTATTATACTTAAATAATATTATTAGTAATAATAGCATTATAGTTCCATCCTCCATCTAATATCAATATCTTTTTTGAGGTGCGATGAAATATAAATATTTTATAAGCAAAATTATTATTTTGTTGTTTCCAATTTATTAAGTGGATCTTTTATAATAATAATAAAAACTGATCTTTTATTTAAAAAAATTAAAAATATATAAAGTTATTTAAAACACATAAAAGAATATAAATGATTATTTAAATATGAAATTTTTTATTTTTTATTAATTTATATAATTTTAAAATTTTGTATTTATGTTTTTCATGTTACATATTGAGAGATTACTATGTGGAACATTATTAGTATCACGTCAAACACAAATTATTTATGTTAGTGCAAAGATATCAATTTCGTTGATGGAATGGAAGTTCAAATATTAAATAGAGATGTTCATGAGCCAGGTCGAGTTAAGTTCGTGCTAAGCTTAGGCATGAAATTAATACATTTTATATTTGCCGAAGTCTACATTGACTCGAAATACGAGCCTAAAATTTTGACCAAACCTACTCATATTTGTAAATAGTTAGCCCTTTTTTCTTGTCCATAGATTAAATGGCCTGCCTTGCTTGACCCAACTTCAGTAAAGATTCTTTTCTTTAGGCCAACCGACAAGATTTTAAATTAAATAATTTTATTTTAAATTTAATTATAGTATATATTAATATTAAATGATATATTTTAATATCTTATAAATGGTTATAAAAGTTATTTGGTTAGACCAAACTTGAGCCCAATCATTAAAAATTTTACATTTAGGCTTGACCTTACTTGACTCAGAGACATGTTTAGTTTAAACAAAAAAATTCATTTTTTAGTACCTAAAATTAACAATGTTAATTTTTTAGTGTTTAATTCAAGTTTTAGAGTTGATTTGATGAAAATCTATAATTAGATAATAATATTAGCACTTATGTCATCAAATCAATCCTAAAACTCAAATCAAATTTTCGATCTTATTGTATTTCACAAAATTAAACGTAAACGCTAAATTTATTTTTTTAACAAAATCATGAAAAATTGAAACATGTAATAATATTAGTATTTAAATTTCATTAAATCAACCTTAAAATCTGAATTAAACATTAAAAAGTTAACACCGTTACCTTTAGATATCAAAATATATAATTTTTTTCAAATATAAATACCAAATTGAACTAAAAAATAACACTGATACCACATTAAAAAAAGTGTCAAACTCGAGTACCAAATTAATTATTAAGCCTATAATTTTTAATTAATTAATATGAAAATTGTTTTTCTTTTTGACATAGAAACTAAACATAGATCCGAGAGCGAAAGTATCATACATGCATAAAAAAAAGTAAAGAACAAAAATATAACAATGTCAAATTTTAAAAATTCAAATTCACATCCACTCTTTGAGTCTTATATAAGGCATCAATCATTGTTTTTTTCTTTTTCTATGTAATCTTCCATGGTATATATCAAAAAAAATACGACGACGAAAATGAACCATGTCTTATTGTTTAAAAGAAAAACAATCACCATGCGTAAGACAATCACCACATTTCATCACAAATACCCCACAATCAACCAAGCTTTACATTACAATACAAAAGAAAAAAGACAAATTTGTAAGATAACAAGTAAATAAAAGGTTGCAAAGTTTTTTTGCTTTGGGATATTATCATGCACTCCAAATGGCCATTCATTTGCATCACTATAACCTAACTTCAGGATTAAAAAGCTTGTGAACCATTGTAATAATACTTTAACATGGTTTTCGAAATCGTAAGATAGTGCTAGGGAAGATGGATCTGGATCCAAACATGAAAACGTTTTTTCCTTGATATCAACATAGAATAGAACCCAATGTGATGATAAGCACAATGGTAAAAACAACTGCAATCACAAAAAGAAACAACAAAATATTACATCTGTTCTTGTTAGTTATGATTAGGGATTTAAATAAAATTTTATATTGATTTTTTCTATTGTATCATAATTGAAAACTATTCATCGTTTGCATTCACCAACACAATTTAAATGTTAATTACAAGCTAAAAAGGAAATTAAAAAAAAAAATCAAAGAGCTTACTTTATGTACACCCCTCAGCTTCTCAGCTTTAAACCATATTAGTACTTCAAGTTCTGATCTGGATACTTGTATCAACTGAGTCTAATAATTGCAATACAAGGTACTTCATATATATAATGATTATAAAATAATAACAATTTCAATTTCAAATATCAATAGGTTTTGATAAGATACAAGTTCTTACGGCCATTTGAGAGTCAAATGAATAGTGATTGATGTATGTATTTTGAAATTTTTCAGATCTCTTCTTAAGCAATTTGAAGAAAGCATTAACTACCTGCATTATAATATAAAATGATAACATTGAACACAACATTATAACTAATGCATGACACAAATATTTGAATTGCCAAATTGATTTATGCCCAAATATTTGATAATTACTTACCGAATCATTAATATAATACTCTTTTCGAGTTTCATCACTTTGGGGCACCATGAGTAAAGGTGTCAATATCTTACCTTGGAATTTAAATTTTTTATCTCGTCCAATCAATTTTCTATGAAACATAAATTTCTTTATATAGTTAGATTATAATAATCATTTCATATTCCAATATTAACACATCAAAACTAGCAATATACCCATTCAACTCATTCCTTTGCTATTTATCTAGCCGTTTATGCTCCTTGCTAGTAAACCTTGAGAGTAAATATGCTTTAATATCCTATAAGAGTAATAACCAAATAAAACCATTAATATATGAATAACTACAAAGGAATGTACGTATATATAGAACCAAAGAAATGAAGTATGAACCTGTTCACACCATGGTCCTTTTCCTTTTATCCTATGAAATGAGAATGCATTAAGGGAATTAAATTCTCATACTGTATGAAACAAAAAAATTCAATGGAGACAGCTTCTAATCATAATTTATGTACAATGGCTGAGTATGGATTGTATGAAATTGTGATTCCACGTCATCCTTATCCCTTTCCAATAGGAGAATCATAAATCAGATTTTTTCTCCTGATTTTTAACTTTTTTTCCTGTTGACAAAATTCAAATCTAATTAAAAATGCTAAAAATTAGGAAGAAAAATCTTATTTGTCATTCTCCAATCGGAAAGGAATAGGGATGGCGTGTAATCACAATTTCATACAATCCTTTATCTCCATCATCTGTAACAACAAATCAACTTTGTTAAGTGATATTAAGTAATACTAAAGAGCCGAGAAGGCCTTCTAAGTAAAGTGTAGGAAAATATAATTGAAGGATCTAAACACATTAGGAGTTAAGACTTACTTTCTTTTGGAGTTTCCAACCAGTTTTCACTGCATACCAAAGCTTCCATGCTCTCAGGATTCAAGCTACTGTAGGCTGGATTATTGATCATGGTACCAATATTTGAACATGATGTGGAAATTGATGCCGGAATTGCAAGGAAATCTTGAGCCATCTTTGCAAGTATTGGAAACCTTTGAGATTTATCACACCACCAACCAAGTATGTCAAAGAATGCTCCATCCATGGGAAGTAAAGGTTCATCTAAGTAAAGCTCAAGCTCTAACTTCCATGAGGCCTCCTCATTGAAGTTGCTTGCAGATGCAAATTTACTCAAGGAGTCCAAAATACTATCATTTCCAAGCCCTATTGTTGAACAATTGAAATCATCCAAGACTGAAGCAGATGTAGTTAGATTTTTGGCTTCACTGGCATATTCATAGTAGACATCCCGAAGAACTTTATGAAACATGTTCAATCGCATCTTACTGTCATGGCCATAAATCACCCTATATGAGAGCTCCACAATTTTAAATTTTAACCTTGGATCAAGAACAGATGCAACAGCTAATGCCAAATTGCATAAGCTCCAATAGCGGTCGAATTTCCTCTTCATCAATATAACAAATGAATGACTGCTTTTTTCCAGCTGAAGAATTTTCTTGTATGTGTCGCAAAGCTTAGGAAAGTACAAACTTACAGGAAGGCATTGAGTTCCTTTGATATCATCAAAGCATTTCAAACAACTCTGTAGAGCTACTGCATTCTCCCATTCCTCCATTGTTGGGTTTAGTTTAAAATTTTCATCAATTTGCTCCAGTTTACAAAAGATTTCTCTTGATCTCAAAGCACTATCAAGTATGTCAAAGCCTGATTCCAGCCTGAAAGAAAGATCATCCCATAATTTCCCATCTTGTAGCTTCACTTGATCTACAGCTTCTTGGAATTTCAATTTTCCATGTCTTGTTTCAGTGACATATTCAATGGACTTCCTTAACTTAAAAAGTATGCCATCCATCTCAGGGAACCCATCCTCAAGAAGTGTGAAACTGATGAACCAATGATCTGAAGAAACAGAGCCCTGGTCACTAAGACAAATTTCTTTTATCTGATCAATCATACTGTCATTCAAAAGAGAGTTATCCACAGTTATGGAGCATATTTTGTAAAACCAAGCTCCGAATAATTTCGCCTAAAGCCTTTGTGTCATTGATATGCTCCAAAGCTTTCAAGGCAAGAATCTTCCTCTTTAGCTCCCAACCATCATCAATAAAATGTGATACCAAACAGCAATATGTAGTCTTTCCAGAATTGTTCTTCCACAAACTCACTGTCAGATTGAATTTACTAGCAAGCTTATCAAAATACAGCTGAAGTTTCTCCTTCTCTTCGTCATAAATGCGATGTATATAAGATAAAATATCTTTGGATTGAAACTCAAACATGGGTTGCAAACCTTTCACAAAATTCTTAAAGGTTTCTTGCTCAGCCATATCCAAAGGACATTGAAGCTTAATCATCATTTTCACAGGATCCATGTGACTCCTTTTTTTATCAAACCTCAAGCTTCCTTCATTGGTATCAACTAGAAGTATCAACTGGCTTTCTTGATTTTGTTTCTTCTTATCAGGGTCACCATTGGGAAAAATCTGCGAAATTGAGAATAAATCATTTATACTACATTATATAATTTAAGCATAAGACCACTGATTAAACTTTTTATATTCAAGCATACATATTGACAAGCTATTCCCCTAATAACCCTTTTTATCTTAGAAATTATAAATCAGTTATCAACTAGAATATATGATATTAACAAGTAAGAATAAATAATTACCTTGTTAGGAGGTCCTAGTGTGTTAGAAGGAGCTACAACAACTTTTGATGAAGACTGTATAGTTATTGGCGGGGGAAAATTTGGAACCACTCCCCTCTAAAAGCAAATGATATTATCATCATTAGAACCATTAATGCTAATTTATGATTAATTTAGTGTTGAAATAATAGAATAATATATAAGACAATGCAATTACCTGGACATTAAGCCCATTTATTTCTACTGCATCAACGTCCTCTGTTTCTTCAGCTATTTTCAAAGGCCTTGCTGTGTACGAAGATGTCGGAATGTTTGAAATACCTTTCTCGTTGCCTTGAACCTTTACTGTTACAAACTTTTTCTCCATATGTTTCAAGTCATTGAAGAGACGAGGAGTAAAGAATTTTGATATTTCACTCTCAGTTGTAGGCCAATAAAATTCTACTACATAAACATCATTACTTATGTAACGATTTTGTAGACAGATTGCCACAACAACATCTACGTCACAATTCTTAGCACGTTGGAGATAAATGTAGTCGTCTATGTCAAACTTAGTAATAGATGGCTCAAAATGGTAGTCGTCCTTCGATTCAAGTGCTTTCTCAATAATTATTTGCTCAATCTTATATTCACATGAACGCATAAATTTATAAGAGTTCAAATCTTTCAAATAACAAGAATTACTTTGAATTGAAAAAGTATATTTCTTGTTTGGATCTGACATAGTTTCATGCATATTGTCAACTTTAGAAGCCCATGTTAAAGCCGATGAGAACTTATGTTCACAATATAAATGGTTTAGTATGTCATGTATCTCAGCAAAGGCAGCTACTCGACTCAATGTCAAACCCTGTAATTATTAAATAAGAAGCAATTACGAAAAATAAAATTTGAAATCACACTCTAAATGAAAATAATTTTGATATTGTACTCTTGGTTTGAAAAAAGAAATAAAATTAAAAAGTGGTTTTTTTTTGTTTTTATTCGTAATTGTAAAAAAATTAAAAAAAACATAATGTTATAATTATACTTATTTAGACAAATTTGATTCTTTCATACATAAAGAGGTATTCATATATCAAGTTCGATTGAACCCTATTTCAAAAATAAATTAAAAACTTATTCAGGTCTAATCTAGGCTACTTGAAAAAATTCATTTTATTATTTTAAAAATTAAAATATTTTTATTTTAATATTAATATTTTTATAATTAAATTTTAATTCTAATTTTTACTATGAAAAATTCAATTCGAGCACAAAATTTTTATTTTTTTATATTTTTTTCACCATGTCATCTATAATTCCGTCAATTGAAATATGACATATATCTTTTTTTCTATATCATGTGTATATTTAAGCAAAATTTTCAAATCAATAATAATGTATCCTTTTTTAATTGGACGGAATCATAAATAATATGATGAAAAGATTCCATAAAATAATTAAAAGTTAAGTTAATACCTCCAGAAATGGTTGAAGAGGCGGAAGAGGTGATGGATATGGATTGAAACCTACAAAGAAATTCCATTACAATTAGTCAATGATAAGCAAAAATAACTTAGTTCTGCATATGCAATATATGATTGATTAATGGCAGTGTTGAGAATTTTCAATTAAATAAGTAATTCGATTAATCTATATATTAACTGAAAAAAAGAAAAAGAAAAGTACCTTGTCCAAACTTATCGTTGCTGGAAATGAAATTCAAGTGCTCTTCTTCAACTTTGGGTTTCCATGCCGACAAGAAAAACATTCGACATTCCTTGTAACCTAAAATCAAACACTCTTCTTCCTCCCCCATTATTTCTAGCAAACATCTATTCCGCATTGAAAAAAAATGATCTAGAGGGTTTACATCCTTAACAATAAGGTCAATCCCTTTCCTGTGGTTTAATGGAATTCGACTAAAGCCAGCCATTGAAAAGAAATGTTGCCATTCTGTCAAAGTTGGGTGCCGCCTAATTACATTATTACCTTCCCATGCCTCTACGTGGCACTCCCACTCATACTCCTCATCAAAATAAAGGTCCAACTCCGCCCAGCAATCAAGAGTCTTCAAGGAATACTGAAATGAATCCTCCAAACATGTCAAGAAATTGGAGTGGGCATGATTAGAATAAAAGTCTAGCATGATTACAATCGTCGGATTTATCTCCTTCAATCTTACCAACTCTCTCTCCATTGCTTTTCCATCTCTTACCAACTTATCAAGTTTAAATTTATAGTAAACCACCACCATTTCATCTTCTCTACTTCTTTTGAAATCTATTTCACATTCATCCACTTCTGCCAAACTATTGGCATAAGCCACTTTCAACTCATCCTCTAACTTTACATTAACTCCCTTGGCTTCCTCAGTCAAAAACTCCATTTCCCCAGAGACATCTACATGTTTAGCCTGAAATGGTGGAAGTATGTAACTTACACGGACGGCTAGAGGATCGCCGGAGAAGTTCGGTAGTGTGCGAAGAACTGAATTCTGAAAAGAATACGGGATGGAGAAATCAATGAGGTGCAATCGCCTGTTTCCCATCAAAGCATTCTTTTCCATTAAAGCATCATGGATGACATTTTCTATGACGCCATTAATACGGTAGCTGTCATAATGATAATATGGTGCAGGATCCACCGGGAAAGTTAAGTTGGGAGAAGCCGGATGCAGTCCGTAGGCTCGGCGAACCAGAGCGTCCGCAAAGTATTTTACCACTCTGCTTTGATATAGGTAGGGTCTCTCATCAGCAAGAATCAAGATGTTGTGAAGGAACACATCGGCGCTTTTCAGATCCCCATCTTCAATAGCTTTAGCGCTGTCTAGTAACAATCTCAAGTCGGTGTCGGTGTCAAAAACATAAGAAGCCATGAAACAAGGTGAGATTCAACTGAGTTCGGATAAAGCAGAAGAGCAATATGGTAGAAAAGTAAGTGAAAGCAGCAATGAAAGTAAAAGCACTAGGGAAAGCGCGTCATTGATCAGTTACGCGGAATACTCAGTGTTTCTACTTTGACTTTTCTTTTTGCTTCCTACAAATTACCTTCAAAAAATTACACACAAAATCATGTTAACCAGTTATTAGTTATTACGCGTTGGTTCGAATAAGGATGGTTTTAATATTTAAACATTAACACGATGTATTGCCAGACCCTTCTCACCCGATTCAATTTGCTGCAGCACAACTGTCTTGAACCTTTCCTCACATTAATTATTAGCCCATTTATTATTTATTCTAAGGTAATATTTAAAAAAACAAAAAAAATAAAAAAAATACATTATAAATTTTCTAATTTCACATGTAAAATTTAAAAAACCACTATTAACATATTAAATAATATCTTTTAGAAGAAGGGAAAAAAAAAAAGTCTAGGCATGGTCTCTCAAAGTCCCTAGTGGGATAACTTTTATGTTTTCTTTTTCTGCAAAAAGATTCTCCCAAGATTTACACAGAAAGAAACTTAGTTAAAAGACAATCTTTTAACTATTTATAAATAATAAAAACATATCATGGTCCCACTTTCCATGTTCTATTCATGTTCTAATCAATTTAGTTAGAAGCTTGCCGTTTCTGTCACTTTAACTAGAAACATAATTATCTGTTTCACCACAATCTCCATGTTTTTCGAAAAAAAAAGAACAATAAGCACACTCCAATTATGAGTGACTCATTAGTTCCATCATGGTAACAACTTATCCCATCCTCTTTTCCTTGCATAATGCATTGATTAAAGAATTGAAAGTCACTACATTAGGCTAGACTCCATTCATCACATTCTATTGAGCAAGCTTATCTCTTCTGTTCTGTCCATTTACCTTCAATTGTTTCACCAAACTCAATGTCCTTCATAATTAAAGAGCAATAAACAAAGTATTGTTTCAAATGCGAAGGAAGGTGATCACCAAAAGAAACATTAAACCATCATCAAATTCATTTCCTTGGTGATTGGAAATGTGCTTCAATCTTATTCAATTGATTTTTACTACAATTTTTAAAAACCATGCCAACATTTTTGTGCTGTACAAATATTTGTATAAACACTCATATCCAAATCCCAGTAACATAGGAGGTATCCCTTTCTCAGCAGAACCAGAATGATAATTTCAGCAATTCATAATGCTTCAATTATGAACCCATCATAACACAAGCACCAAATGACTAACAGAGCCTTCCTCACATTGCCATTGTCCACTAAATACCCCGATGTCTTTTCAGAGACCACGTTCTTTTCAAGACAAAGATTAAATAGTCCCAAGAAATTCACCAGAAATCCTTGCAAGAACATGAACCCAATTGAAAATGACGGAACCGTTGTCCGTCTCTTACAATGAGATGCCTGCGTGTAACCTTGGAAGTAAACTTCAAAAACGAGTGACAATCACCACAAGTTTGTAGGTTCTTTATGATCATAAGAGTAGTTCCCGGCTCAGTACAGATAAGTCCCCAAGCAACAGCCAATCGCTCGCTATGAACCTTCATAGACTCTTCTTTCTCTTCATTTTCCAAGTCATGAACTACCATATCTGTTTCAGCAACATATCCAGCTTCTTTAAGTTTTGTATTAAGCTCATTCAACTTTCATAGATACCAGCAGACCGTTGATGTGGTCTATCTCCGGCCATAAAATCATGTATCGAGCCATTGATCTCGATCTGGCTCCAACCGGGTTCTTTAACCAATCCTTTATTCCTCATCATGCTACTTGTTTTAACTGCTTCCTTCCACTTACCAGCCAATGTATATATATTAGCCATCAAAACATAACTGCTGGTGTTTCCGGGATTTAAATCTAACAATTTCTTGGCTACATATTCACCGAGTTCTATATTATGATGTTTCCTACATGAACTAAGCAATGGAGCCCAAACTTGAGATTGTACTTGCAGACGCATCTCTTCGATGGTTTTCAAAGCTAAGTCAAAGTGACCAGCTCATCCAAGGAGATCGACCAAGCAAGTATAATGCTCTATTCCGGGCTCTGTTCCGTAATTGTCTTTCATGCTTTTGAAGTACTTCAATCCATCTTCTACCAACCCTGAATGACTGCAAGCCAATAATATGCTTGTGAAAACAACATGATCTAGGCTGCAAGGTCTGGTTATCTGCATCCGGTGAAATAGTTTCAGAGCCTCGTTACCCATTCCGTAAATCGCGTAACCGTTTATTATGGAACTCCAAACAGCTAAGGCTTTATGTAACACTCCTGCAAATACTTCTTCTGCCTTGTCTATCCTCCCACATTTACAGTACATGTGAAAAAATGAGGTCCTGCTGATTTGACGCCAGCCCATTCAATTTCACATAATGTTCAATCTTGTTCCCGATGCTCAGTGATCCCAGGTCAGCACAAGCAGAGAGTATGCTGGCAATTGTAGCTTCATTTGGTTTAAGATCTGTTATTAATAAACTCTTGAATAAATCCAATGCTTCAGCAGGGTAACCATGCTGAGTATTCGCTGCAATCATTGAAGTCCACAAGAAAATACATTTCTCGTCTACCATTTCGAAAACTTGTCGAGCCGACACAATGTCACCACATTTTGAATACATATTAAGAACCGAGTTATCGATCAAAGCTTCACCATGAAATCCACTTTTTAGAACAAGGGAATGAACTGATGATGCCAATAACAAATTCCCAGATTCCACACAACTCGAAATGATCTTAACAAACAGCACCATATCTTGACTAACATACCCCATTTGTCTCATTCTATTAAAAAGATTGAATACTTCCCCAACATTCCCAACACTTACATAGCCACCAATAATAGTAGTCAATGACCAATAATAGTAGTCAATGAAAGGATAGATCTTTCATCCATTGTATCAAAAACAGAACGAGCATCATCAATTAACCCAAATTTAACATACATATTCACAGCCGAATTCGCTAAAGGTATTTCGCAAGGTAGCAACCGGAGCTTAAACACGCAACAGTGCATTGATAAGCCTAGTTGAAGATTAGTACAAGCAGCTAAAACACTAACAAAAGTGGAAGCAATCAGGTCAAAACCAATAACCCACATTTCTTTCAACAAATTCATTGCTTCCATCACACGGAAATAACGACAATAAGCAGAAATCATAGTGTTCCAACAAACAACATTTCTCATAACCATTTCGTCGAACGCATTCCGTGCAGAGGCCAATTCAGAGAATTTCGAATACATATCGAGAAGAGATGTTTGTACGAAGATGTCTTGTTGAAAACCAAGCTGAAGCGCAGGCTTTGAAGAGTAATGGGAAAGTAAAGCTATTGCCATGAACATGAGTGCCTCGTAACATTGAAGAGTAGATTTTGAGAGTGTCAGCGAAATCGCCATTGTTGGTTGAGCTTCTGATTTTCAAGTTGAACAGATAAAGTGGACGCTTCTTTGAAGTGATTGAATTCAAAGGGAAGTGTCGCATTTACAAGTTCCAAACATTTGGTGGTTATTAGCACAAGAAAAGAAAGTAATACAATTGACCTTAAAAAATGGAAACAATAGAAATGTTGGTTTGCGGCAGATGTGATGATCGGGTGGTGCTTAATCAAATATTAGTATATTTCTCCAAACATAAGCTTAAAATTGTACTCATATTTACAAAAAATTAATTTAAGTTTATTTCATAATATTTTAATTTTTTTAATATTTATATTATATTATTTTAATATTTAATAAATTTATAAATTTTTGTAGACAAATTGTAACAGCACCAATGAGAATTCTGTCTATTAAGTATTAATTTTATGCTTCGATTAATCTTATAACATATGATTTATTTAGTATCAAAGTTGCTCGTAGTGTAAAGGCGATAGTGTAGACGCACCTTGCTAGTGAATCACTTTATCTTTAGTTATATGTGAAATTTTCAAGGCCAGATCAAGCAGTTGCAACATCAACATATTTATCCAAAAAATAAAATGATTTAAATTAAATTATTGATATTTAGAAGGGACTAAAAATAAAATTTACTTATTTAATCAACTTAAACATATTGGAGTAGATTGAAAATTGTGAAAGCGTTCTCCATCTCTTAAAATAATATGCTTGCCTGTTACTTTCGATGGGATAGAGTGAATTTTTTTATTTTATGTAACATTTATATTAGGTGTATAATTATTTTTTATTGAAATATATTTTAAATATATGATTTTATATATTTAAATTTGTAATGATTATATTTTAATAATATTTTAAATATAAATTATATAATCAAATTAAATTTTACAAATAATTTATATTAATTACTTACAAATATTTAATAATAAGTTATACTATTTTTTTATATTTTTATTAAAGTATAATATTAATCAATTTAAACATTATTTAAATATATATTTTTATTTCATAACATCAACTGTAAAATAAATATTTTATTTCTAACTCAACTAAAATTTGGCAAAATCTCATTCTATTGTTGAGTCATATACATTGCTTTTCACCTTAACCATTACACTTCAATGTAGAAAATAAGTACAAATCTAAAGATGAAAATACTTTATGTCCATAAAAAAAGTTCAGATTTTAACAAATTTGACAATAACAAATATTTTATCTAGCTCGAAATGACTCTATTTAAAAAAATATATATCCTTTGACCTTGAGTCAAACTTATCTATATTTTTTACTATATAATCTTCCACGGTAAATATCAAGAAAAATACGATGTCGGAAATGAACCATATCTTCTTGAGTAAAAGGAAAGAACTCACCATGCGTAAGACAATCAGCGTATTTCATCACGAACACCCCACAATCAACAGAACTTTACGTAGTAGTAGGAAAGAAAAGAAAGTAAGACAATGAGTAAATAAAAGGTAAAAAAACCTACAGATTTTTTAGAGATGAATGCTTACTTTTTTTGTTCTGGAATATCAGTGCGTACTATAAATGGCCATTCTTTTGCATCATTATAACCAAACTCTGGCAGTAGGAAAGTTGTAAACCATTGCAATATTATTTCTTTTTCAACATTATTAGACTTTCGAGAAGATGGTCTTGGATCCAACCAAGAAATCTTCTTCTTTTTGGTATCGACGTAGAAAAGAACCCAATGTGCTGATAAACACACTGGTAGAAACATCTGCAATCACAAATCAAAAAAAGAAGAAGAAAAAAACAATTATTGTCGATAAAGATCAACGATTTAGATTACGATTGGTTTTTCTTACCGTAATGTAAAAAATTACTTCTATTAGTTCTACAATCATGAACACAATTAAAATTCCAATTACATCACAAACTATGATGAAATTTTGAAACATGTAGCAAAAGCTTTTGAGCTTACTTTGTGGACACCTCTTAGCTTCTTGGCTTTAAACCAATCAAATACTTCTTGTTTTAATCTGGATCCTGTTATCAAGAAATTCTGATAATTGCAAAACATATACAAGTTAAATGGTTCTTTCTATATAATCCTATGTAAGATATTAATAATTTTAATTCGAAATACCAACAATTTTTTATAAGATTAAAGTTCTTACAGCTATATGAGGATCAAATGAATAGTGATCGTTGTATGTCTTTGAAAATCTGTCCGATCTCTTCTTAAGCAATCTGAAAAAAGTACTAACAACCTACATATAAAGTAAATAATTAATATAATTGGTTTATCAATATAGAACCAATATACGAATTAAAAAAAAAGAAGAAGAGATAAGTAATTACCGAATCATCAATATAGTACTCTAACCGAGTCTCATCGCTACGAGGCACCATGAGTAAAGGTGTTAATTTCTCGCCCATTAATTTAAATTCCTCGTCTCGTCCAATCAATTTTCTGCGAAATAAATTAAAGTTTTTGTGAAACATAAACTGTAACATATATATATATAGTTATATTATAATGACATCCAATATTAACTCATCAAAACTGCCACCATACCCACTCAAGTCACTCATTTTCCATTTATTTAATCGTTTTTCCTCCTTCTCTGTAAAGCTTGAAACTAAATATGTCCGAACATCCTATAATAACAAGGAAAAAAAATTCACAATGTAAGAGCACTAATATATGCATAAAAGTAATGTATATAAAAAAATTGAAATAAAGTATGAACCTCTTTACGCCATGACCCTTTCTCCTTCAATGTTTTCTCATCATCAGACTCGGAGGATGAGCTTTGAAACTGACCCAATTGATTATTGTTCGATAGTGGTTCATCATTTGAAATTTGGATCGAGGCAGCAATGTTGCTTCCATGATTAGGTTCTATATTAAAAAATTTTGCTTAATAATGTAGTGAGCCATTGCCAAAGGTTAAAGGAAACCATTGTTCAAGTAGTTTTGGATTTGTCTCCACTACTAGTTTCTCCATAATAACAATTTTTGCAACTTTTCAGTTTGCAAACCTTTGGTTCAGACCACTACTAGAGTTCAAAATAACCTGTTTGCAGCTCTTTCAGATTCAGTCCAAGATGAGAATAAAGAAAAAAAAAAACCTTGTCAAGAAATTCAACCACAATTTAATAGCAAATTAAACAAACAATTTAACTAATGTACTTACTTCCTATTGAAATTTCACCAACAGGTTCATCTGAAAACATTGCAACACCGTTTAATTAAAATAAAATGTATTACCATATGATATTTCAAGAGATTAACTAATTTGAAGTTAAATACTCATAATAACATTGACATTCGAGTTTGAGTAACATAGTAGTTAATAATAATAAGTATAAATCAATTACCATTGTTGTTGGAATCTATAGCAATATCTTCGGTACTAATAACTTTCTCACAATTCGAAGGTTTGGATTTTTTTCTGACACAAGTGTCCTCATCCAGCTTCCTTTTTCCTTTATCCTATGAAATGAAAATGTATTAAGGTAATTCAGTTTTCAACGTATATGAAAAAAATTTCAATGGAGACAGCTTCTAATCATGATTTATGTACAATGCGTACCGTAGTTTGTGTGGGTTCATGATTTTCTCCATCATCTGTGATAGCAAATCAACACTGTTAAGTGATAAAGATAATGTAATACTAAAGAACAGAGTAGACCCTAAGTGAAGTGTAGGAAAATATAATTGAAGGATCTAAACAAATTAAGAGTAAAGACTTACTTCCTTTCGGAGTTTCCAACCAGTTTTCATTGCATACCAAAGCTTCCATGCTCTCAGGCTTCAAGATACTGTAGGCTGGATTATTGATCGTGGCCTTAATATTTGAACATGGCGTGAAAATTGATACCGGAATCGCGAGGAAATCTCGAGCCATCTTTGCAAGTATTGGAAACTTTTGAGATTTACCACACCACCAACCGAGTATGTCAAAGATTGCTCCATCCTCGGGAAGTACTAAAGGTTCATTTAAGTAACAGTTAAGCTCTGAGGCCTCCTCATTCAAGTTGCTTGTAGATACACGTTTTCTGAAGGAGTCCAAAAGACACTGATTTGTAGACTCTGTTGATGAACGATTGGAATCACCCAAGACTGAAGTAGATTCGGTCAGATTATTGGCCTCACCGGCATATTTATGGTAAACATCTCTAAGAAATGTATGAAATACTTTCAAATGCATCATTCCGTCATTGCCATACATCTCAGAATATGAATACTCCACAAATTCGAATTTAAGCTTGGATCAAGAACAGCTGCAACAGCGAAAGCCAAACTACATAAGCTCCAATAGTAGTCAAATTTCCTCTTCATCGATGGAACAAATGGAGGATTGCTTTCTTCCAACTGAGGAAATTTATTGTATATGTCACAAAGCTTTGTAAAGTACAAGCTTCCAGTAAGGGATTGAGTTCCTTTGATATCATCAAAGCATCTCAAACAACTCTGTAGAGCTGCTGCATTCTTCCATTCCTCCATTGATGGGTTTAGTTTAAAATTGGCATCAATTTCCTCCAGTTTACAAAAGATTTCTCTTGATCTCAAAGCACTATCAAGTATGTCAAAGTCTGATTCCCGCTTGAAAGAAAGATCATCCCATGATTTCCCACCTTGTTACTTCACTCGATCTACAGCCTCTTGGAATTTCAGCTTTCCATGTCTTGTTTCAGTGACATATCTAATGGACTTCTTTAACTTGAAAAGTAGGTCATCCATCTCTCGAAACCCATCCTCAAGAAGTGTGAAACTGATGAACCAATGAGCAGAAGAAAGGGAGCTTCGATCACTAAGACAATTTTCTTTTATCTGCTGGATCATACTGTCATCCAAAAAAGAGTTATCCACAGTTATGGAACATACTTTACTGCCTATATTCCACTCCGAAACTAAGCTCCGAATAATTCCACCAACAGCTTTTGTGTCATATATATCCTCCAAAGTTCTCAAGCCAAGAGTCTTCATCTTTAGTTCCCAACTATCATCAATAAAATGTGCTATCAAACAGCAATATGCAGTCTTTCCGTTATTGTTCTCCCACAAACTCACTGTTAGATTGAATTTACTAGCAAGCTTATCAAAATACAGCTGAAGTATCTCCTTCTCTTCGTCATAAATTCGATGTATATAAGATAAAATATCTTTGGATTGAAACTCAATAATGGGCTGCAAACCTTTCACAAAATTCTTGAAGAATTCTTGATCAGCCATATCCAAAGGACATTGAAGCTTAATCATCATTTTCGCAAGATCCATGTGACTCCTTTCTTGATTTTGTTCCTTCTGACATACTTTCAAGTGGTTTCTCAAGTGCGTGGTTCCGCTGTTGCTTGACCCTGTATGCACCTTGAAGCAATGTTTACATTTGGCTACTTGTTCTCCACCTACTAAAAGCCTATCAAAATGCTCCCAAACCGCAGACGTCAACTTTCTCTGTGTGGTTTCTGGAAGTTTCTCCTTATTAGCTTTGCCAGTCTCAGGGTCACCATTGGAAACAATCTAAGAAAATTGAGAATAATAAATCATGTATACTACTTTATATAACTCAATTGATTTTTGGAACTAATTAGATTGAAAAACATTTGATTTTAAGTTTTAGAGCAATTAGATGGATTTAAATGTGAAAGATGAATAATTGGAGTGTAAAAAAGTAATTAAAGTAACATCTTTCATAGAGAAATTATGAATCAGTTATGGACTAGAATATGATATTAACCAGAAAGAATAAATAATTACGGGGTTATGAGGTCCTTCTGGTGTGTTAAGAGCTGCAACAACCTTTGATGAAGGATGTGTAGGCATTGGCGAAGGAAAATTTGAATCCACTCCCCTCTAAAAGCAAATGTTATTATCATAATTAGAACCATGAATGCTAATTTATGATTAATTTAGTGTTGAAATAATAGAATAATATATAACATAATGTATTTACCTCCACATCAACCCCATTTATTTCTACCGCTTGAACCTCCTCTGTTTCTTCAACTGCTTGTAAACACCTTGATGTGGAAATATTTGAAATGACTTCTTTTTGGGATCCAATTTCAGTGCCTTGAATCTTTACTTTTACAAACATTTTCTTCATATGTTTGAAGTCATTGAAGATACGAAGAGCCAAAGATTTTGATATTTCAATCTTCTTTGCAGGTCAATAAAGATTTTGTAGACAGATTGTAACAATATCGTGCATAGTTATGAACTTGTCTTCCGTCATATTAAATTCAAGTTTTTCCATAAAGCGAAGACCCTTGTTGCTTGGCACATAACAAGAATCACTTTGGATAAAAAAAGCATGTTTCTTGTTTGGATCCGAGATAGTTTCATTCATATTGTTAACTTTAGAAGCCCATGTTAAAGCCAATGAAAGCTTGTATTTACAACATAAATCTTCGGATATGTCATGTATCTCGGCAAGTGCAACTAATCGATTCAATATCAAACCCTGTAAAATTATTAAATAAGAAACAATTGTAACAAATAAAATTTGAAATAACACTCTAAATGAAAAGAATTTTGACATTGTACTTTTAATTTGATAAAGATAATTAAAATTCAAAGGCAATTTTTTCCTGTTAATTATTTATAAATTTAAATAAATTAAAAACATAATATCATAATTATACTTATTCATAAATCAAGCTGGATTTAGTATGTTTATGAATACCTTTAATTAGAGTAAAAGAATAAAAAAAATTCTCATTTTCAAATAGTACAATTATGACATATTGAGACTATATTTATAATATGACTAAAATTTATCAATAATTTATTTACACAATTTATTAATTTTGTATGAAAAAAAGGTTAAGTTAATACCTCCGAAAAAGGTTGAAGAGGTTGAAGAGGCAGAGGATTTGGATTGAAATCTACAAAGATATTCCATTCAATAAAAATGTTATAAATAAGAGTAATTTTAATCCAAGAATAATAATTAAATACATAAACAATAAGTCAAGGAAAGGAAAATTGAAGATATATATTTTAACTTTAAATACATTACATTATTTAAATATCATTAAACTAATAATATGTAAATTATAATTAAAATAAATTAGTTTTGCATATGTAATTTTGATAATTCACCATTAATTTTGATGAATTGATTAATCACTTATTCGATTATAAAATATAGTTTAGAAAAAGAAAAATACCTTGTCGAAACTGATGGTTGGTGGAAATGGAATTGAAGTGTCCATCTTCAACTTTGGGTTTCCATGCCGATAAGAAAAACATTGGACATCCCTTGTAACCTAAAATCAAACACTCTTCTTCCTTCCCCATTATTTTTAGGGAAGTCTGATTGTCAAGAATATGTCGCTCTGTAAGTAACAAACATTCCTCCTCGTTGCTAAGATCATCTTTCGTGTGGTTTAATGGAATTCGACTAAAACCACCCATTGAAAAGAGACGTTGCCATTCACTCAATGTTTGGTGCCGCCTAATTAGATTATTACCTTCGCATGCATCTCTGTTGCACTCCCACCAATACTCATTTCTACCAAAACCAATGTCCGCCTCCCCCCAGCATGTGCAAGTATTGGAGGAATACTGGAATGAATCCTTGAAACATGTCAAGAAATTGGAGTCGCTATGATTAGAATAGAAGTCTAGCATGATTACAATCGTCGGATTTATCTCCTTCAGTCTTACAAACTCTCTTTTCATTGCTTCTGCATCTCTTACCAACTTATGAAGTTTAAATTTGTAGTAAACCACCACCATTTCATCTTCTCTTCTTGTTTTGAAATCTAATTTATCTTCATCCACTTCTGCCAAACTATTGGCGTAAACCACTTTCAACTCATTCTCCAACTTTACATTAAGATTCATGGCATCCTTAGTCAGAAACTCCATTATTTTGCGTGAGAACTCTACATATTTTTTCAGAAAGGGTGGAAGTATGTAACTTACACGGACGGGTAGAGGATCGCCGGAGAAGGTCGTTAGTGTACGAAGAACTGAACCCTCAAAATAGTTATTGTCATACGGGACGGGGAAATCAATGAGGTGCAATCGCCTGTTTCCATTCGAAGCATTCTTTTCATCATCGATAACTTTTTTTATGACGTAATTAATATGGTAGCTGTTATAATGATAATATGGTGCAGGATCCACCGGGAAAGTGAAGTAGGAAGAAGCGGGATGCAGTCCGTAGGCTCGGCGAACCAGAGCGTCCGCAAAGTATTTCACCACTCTTCTTTGATCTCCAAAACCGAAAGTACTCTGATCAGCAAGAGTCAAGATTTTCTGAAGCAACTCATCGGCACGTTTCAGATCCCCATCTTCAATAGCTTCAGCCTGGATAGTAACAATCTCAAGGCGGTTTCGGTGTCAAAAAGATCAAAATCCATGAAACAAGCTCAGATTCAACACAGTTTGGGTAAAGCTGAAGAGAAATTTGGTAGAAAAGTAAGTTATATATAAATATATAATTATATATAAATTTTAATTTTGTTTAATTTAGTATATAAAATTATGATTTGATTTGATTCGATTCGATTAGATTCAATTCTTGTAAATTATTAACATAATTATTGTCATAACTTTAATTTATCTTTATATATTGCATATATAAATAATTATATTTATTCAATATAAAAAAAATTGATATATTTATTTCTTTAAATATATCGCTATCCTTCTCAGTTATTTCTTCTTTAACTATAAAGGAATTCTTTTGATCCATCTGCAACTCCACTATACGGTCACTAAATAGCAATTTGGCTTTATCAGCCGTAATCTCATCATATCTCTATAATTGCTTTAGCTCTACCACGCATTTAGGAACTAACACACAACATGGTTCGATTTTGAGAAGAAAATGCATTACCCTTTCACCAATTAATTCATCCCCGCTCATTAACTCTTTTTGCAAAGCTCCAGTGGAGAGATTGTCGAGACACGTAATAAAGTCCATCTTTGAGCAGTCAACATATAACATATTTTATATTTGCTAAGTTTGATTCAGTCTGAAATATGAACTTAATTTTATCAAAATTCACTTATTTTTGTAAATAGTTAACTCAAATCTATTTTAAGCTTTATATATTTTTTATTTATTAAAATTTTATATGTAGTTATATTAACATTTTTAATATTTATATTATATATTACTATTAATTTAATTTGTATGTGTTATCCATGTCCATGTATCACCATCAAGGTTAGAGAGCTTCTCCCTTCAATTTTTTGTTAATTTTTTAACTTAAGATAGTAGATAGATATACATAGAGTTTTTCAGGTACCAAATTGAATATTAAAACTACGTAGAGATACTAAATAATATACTAACCTTTATTTTTATGTCTAAAACATCCTTCATTTCTACCAAAATTAATGAATGTGATCAAGGTTTTTAGAATTAAACAGGTGGTCTCATCTAGTTAGCTCAAAGTAAACTGATTTTGTCCCTTAATTTATAAAAAAAAAAGTTTATTTTAATCATTTATTTAATTTTTTTGTCTTTAAATTTATATTATTTGTCAAATTATTCTAAAATTGATTGAAAATTAATGTCTATTAACTTTGGTAATGTAGCATACACGTCATGTGATGCTACACAAATAATTCATTTTTAAAATTTAAAAAATGAAAATTTATTAAAAAACATAAAAATTATAAAAAGAATATTAGTTAATATTTTTAGTTTTTAAAAAATTAGTTAATTCCTAATATGGTATACTCGTGGACTACCACGTCCACGTCAACAAAATTAATAAAATTTCGAGATAATTTGACAAATAATATAAGATAAAAAAATATAAATTTCAGACCATGTGAGTGAATTGCATGACTGGCTACGGAGAAGTGGGTTCTTGAGTATCAATGCATTGGTTTGTTTATCGATGTCTGAAGGTTGCTCTATGGCTTTGGTCTCTGTTCATGCTTTGACTTTGTTGAATGTGAGTGAATCTCTGTTTTTGGATGTTGCTGGTTGTCATGTTTCGATTGTTTATGCTACATGGGGTGGGTCGACTGGTGGCGAGATGTGGTGCTACTTTCTCTCTAACTACAGCTCTCCACAGTGCTTGTTTAATGTAAATAGGTTGGCGTAATCATTTTACGCTGTTTTTTTTTATCGAAAAAATTATACAACATTTCTATCCTTAATTAGTTTACATAGCAATTACCCAATAATAACAAGGAATTATGGGATAAGTGCGCCTGTTATTACAAAATTAATTGATTATCTAATATTTATCTAATTTTTAAAGTAAAAAAAAAGAGGTAATTTGAGTATTTTAGAGCAATTATTTTAATGAGGAGTACTTTTTATTTATAATTTTATTATGTCTTTCATTTAATTAATTAAATAAAAGTTTCATCTTTTAATTGTTTCAATTCCAATTATGTTTTTTTTTAGTTTATTGGATCACACTAATTTTTTATTTTGATTCATATCTTGTATATTTTTTTTGTTGATTATATTAATATTTGATAAATTAAAATTTTTAGAAGTTATAAATTTTCAACCATCCACTTATCAATCATGCTTAAATTTTGCCCCTCCATTTTTTTAAAGCATTACCAAATTCTATCCTTCCACTTTTATGAATCTGAGAGGATTTCTTAAATACATACACTTATATAAATCCTAAGAGTATTAATGGTCGAAAACATTTTTAATATCAATTAGATGTTGTTTTTAATCCAAGGTTCAATTAAAATTTAATATTTAATTAATAATATGAAAATAATTTTACTCTTTAATTAGAAAAATAAGCATAGATCAAGATGGAAAAGAAACAATAATTTCTATCAAATTTCTAAAAGTTAGAATAAAAATCCTTTCACCTTGAAACATTTTCTTCATAATTGGACTCTAACAATAATTCTACTATGATTCCACTTTTATATTTTGGTGCAGCAATGGTCAAGTCTGTGAGAAAAAAAAACCCCTTAAAACCGTTTTTCTTTTCCGTCCTTTATATTTTGGTAGTTTTGTAATCAGAAGGTAATGCAATAAATGTGTTTGTATTCTTCTTTTCTCTCCAGTTCTGCTTTCTTCTTCCTCTCTTTCTCTGTCACTCTCTCGTTAAATTTTCTGTCCCGTATTATTGAGATACCCAAGACCACTGATTAAACTTTTTATATTTAAGCATACATATTGACAAGCTATTCCCCTAATAACCCCTTTTTATCTTAGGAAAAAAAGTAATATTAAAAAAATGTGGACCAAAGTACAATCATTTTACCGTTATTTTCTTAAGCAACTTTCTTGATGCAACTTTCTCCTTACAGGATTTTTGGAACTAAATAGATTAAAAAACACTTGATTTTAAGTTTTAGACCAATGAGTCCTTCTAGTGTGTTAGAAAGAGCTGCAACAACCTTTAATGAAGAATATCTAGGTATTGGCGAGGGAAAATTTGGAACCACTCCCCTCTAAAAGCAAATGATATTATCATCATTAGAACCATGAATGCTAATTTATGATTAATTTAGTGTTGAAATAATAGAATAATATATAAGACAATGTAATTACCTAGACATTACGCCCGTTTATTTCTACTGCATCAGCGTCCTCTATTTCCTCAGCTATTTTCAAAGGCTATGCTGTGTTTGAAGATGTTGGAATGTTTGAAATAGCTTTTTCGGTGCCTTGACCCTTTACTGTTACAAACTTTTTCTCCATATGTTTCAAGTCATTGAAGATACGAAGAGCAAGAGATTTTGATGTTTCACTATCCGTTGCAGGCCAATGAAATTCTACTACATAAACATCATTAGTAGTGTAACGATTTTGTAGACAGATTGCAACAACAACATCTACTTCACAATTCTCTACAAATTGGAGATATAAGAAGTTGTCTACGTCAAGCTTAGTAATAGATGGTTCAAAATGGTACCCATCCTTTGATTCAAGTGCTTTCTCAATAATGGTTTGCTCAATCTTATATTCACATAAACGCATAAATTCATAAGAGTTCAAATCTTTCCAATAACAAGAATTATTTTGAATTGAAAAAGTATATAATTCTTGTTTGGATCCGACATAGTTTCATTCATATCGTTAACTTTAGAAGCCCATGTTAAAGCCAATGAAAACTTATGTTCATAACATAAATCGTTTAGTATGTCACTTATCTCAGCAAGGGCAGCTACTCGATTCAATGTCAAACCCTGTAATTATTAAATAAAAAATAATTACCAAAAACAAAATTTGAAACCACACTGTAAATGAAAATAATTTTGATATTGTACTCTTAGTTTTATTTTTTGTTTTTATTCGTAAATGTAAAAAATTAAAAAACATAATGTTATAATTATAATAGGCCAATTTTGGCCTGGGCCCGAAAAAATAATAATCGAAGCCAAAATGATGCAATCGGTCGAAAACAAGTAAAAAATGGCCAAATTGAAAGACAATCATTAAATTGTGGCCAAATCAAAAAGATAGAGAAAGCCAAGGGGTTATCAAATTTTGTTGACTTGGTAAAAGGCTAAAAATAGGAAGATATTATTTTGATTTTATTTTATTTTATTATTAAATTAGTTAGGCTATTTTTAGTAAACCCCATATATATATAAATAGGGGTATTTTGTTTTTTGAAAGGACCGATTACTTTTGGTATTCCTACTTCAATTTAGAATTGGATTATTCTCTCTTTTCCTATTTTCATTGGAATTAAATTATTTTGTTTTCTCTTTCAATTATGTGGGAATTTTGTCCATTTCATTTCAATTTCTTTGTTCTTTCTAAATTCGTCCAATTGCTTTTAGCCCTTCTGTTTTTTATTTGTTTTGCAATTAAGTTTTCATTATTCTTAATTTTGACCCTAAAATTTGTTTTGACTACATTTTGGTCTTCCTTAAAGCTGTGTGTTTTGGAGAGTGGGATTATTTCCCTTTTGGTCTCTCATTGTTATTCGCATGTTCAAATTGGTCAATTTTCTTTTATTTATCTTTGATTTGCCCCAAGATTTTTTTTAAGGTTCGATTTAATCCTTTTTTATTTTCGCTATTTTATTATCAAATTGCTAATTTAGTATATTATTGCTATTATTATTATGTTTCTATTTATATTTATTTTGTTATTCTAATACTATTATTTATTTTTTTATTTATATTTCTACTATTATTATATTTCTATTTATTATATTTTTATTTCTATTTATATACTAATATTATTTTCATTATTATTTTTCTTATATATGTTTTTTACTCTTGTTATTAACATTCTATTTATTTATTTATTTATTTTACATTTTTTGTTATTATCTATTTAACTTTTCATATGACGCTCATTTCAAATTTTTATACATTATTTACTTTAATATTTTCATATATTATGTATTTCAAATTTTTTTTACATGTTATATATTTTGAATTGTTTATATATTATTTTTAAAGAGTTTTATATATTATTTTATCTTGAATGGATACTAATTTTTTAAAAAAAATTTATTTTATATACTTTAGATCGCTTTTATAACCACGCACGTTTCAAAGAACCCTCTCAATATAAGGAAATATTTCGTGTTTGGGAGTTTGAGGAATCGTGCCCTATCGTGTTGGGTTTCAATTTTTCGTTCAACTAAAATGCGAAATATCCTTTTGAAATTTCATCCATGTTTTTTTTTAAATTAAAATGAGGCAATATTTCGTGTTTGGAAACTCGAGGGATCGTGCCCAATCGTGCTGGGTTTTGATTCTCCGTTTTACCAAAGAGCCAAATATCCTTTTAATTTTTCAAATGCATGAGTTTTGGGAAGCATGAGATAATTTTGTATTGAGGGTTTGAAATGTTGTGTCCTATCGTGCAGGATATGATATTTTATTCTTTTTGAACGAGAGAATCTCAATATCCAATTCAAGATTTCCAAACGTTTTTAAAGATTGTATTTTAAAATCTTTTCAAATTTTCAACATTAGGACGTTAATCGATCAATACGGTACCAATTTTGGGCGTTGCGAGGGTACTAATCCTTCCTCGCGCGTAACCGACTCCCGAATCCGTCTTCTAGTTTTTCATAGACCAAAAACGTTGTTTTAATAAACCAAAATGCTTTATTAAAATGATTGACCATAGGGTGACCCGATCACACCTAAACAAAAAGGATTGGTGGCAACTCTATACCTCGTTTAAAAGTCGATCCCTGTTTTCGAAAATAAAAATGGTTTCGACAATAATTATACTTATTCAAATAAATTTGATTCTTTCATACATAAAGAGGTATTCATAGATTGG
Organism: Gossypium hirsutum; assembly: GCF_007990345.1. Taxonomy (NCBI): domain Eukaryota; kingdom Viridiplantae; phylum Streptophyta; class Magnoliopsida; order Malvales; family Malvaceae; genus Gossypium; species Gossypium hirsutum. The sequence continues at coordinate 1,047,420 of NC_053425.1, forward strand.
ATTGAACCGCATTTCAAAAATAAATTAAAAACATTATTCAGGTTTAATCTAGGCTACTTGAAATAGTTCATTTTATTATTTCAAAAATTAAAAATTTATATATTAATATTAATATTTTTATAATTAAATTTTAATTCTAATTTTTATTATGAAAATTTTAATTCGAGCTAAGGTGTATTTTAATTTGGTTTAAAGGTGTAACAAGCCCTAAAGCTTTTTTAAAAAAAAGTAATTAAGTCCCTTCTTTTTTCTTTTTTTTTTACATTCAATTGAGCACTTGAATATTCAAAATACATTAAAAAGGCCCTCAAACTTTTTCAAAAAAAGCAATTAAGCCCTCTACTTTTTTTAAATCAATTGGGCACTTGAACTTTCAAAATGCATCAAAAAGACCCTTGAAAAATTTTCAAAAAAGCAATTAAGCCCCTGCTCTTATTAAAAATTAGAAAAAAAGTATAGAAAATAATAAATTTTAGAAAAATTATTAAATTTTAATAAAAACTTAAAAAATAAAAATTATTAAAAATTATATTTTTTATAAAAATTGTAAAAAAAATAAAATTTTATAAATATCATAAAAAAATGACCTCTAGTTTTTTTTAATTTAAGTCATCACGTGTCGCAATACAGCGTCACATGTGGTGAAAAATGATAAAAATAAAAATCAATAAAAGTTATAGAAAATTTATAAAATTAAAAAAATTTATTTTTTATATTTTTAATAACATTTTAATAATTGAATTTTTTATTAAAATTTAATAATATTTATAGCTTTTATTGATTTTTATTTTTACAATTTTTTTTTCTAATTTTTAATAAAAACAAGGACTTAATTACTTTTTTTTAAAAATTTGAAGGTTTTTTTATGCATTTTGAAAGTTTAAATACTTAATTGAGTGAAAAAAAAAACATATAGGCTTAATTAAATGTGAAATTAATACCTCCGAAAATGGTTGAAGAGGCGGAAGAGGTGATGGATATGGATTAAAACCTACAAAGAAATTACATTACAATTAGTCAGCGTAATGATAAACAAAAATAACTTTTATCCGATAAATAAAAAAAAAGTTAAGGAAAAGACCATTGAAGATGATTTATTATAAAATTAAGGATGAACAATTACCTTTAATTAATTTGGTCAGTTTCTGTTTAACTGAACTTATATTTAATATATTACTAAACTAATAATGTCATGAAATTATATTTTTTAAACTTAAAATAAATTATAATATTTAATAAATAATTAAACTAATACTATAATTAAAATAACTTAGTTTTGCATATGCAATTTATGATTAATGGCAGTGTTGAGAATTTTCAATTAAATGAGTAATTCGGTTAACCTATTATATATAAATTGAAAAAAAGAAAAGTACCTAGTCCAAACTTATCGTTGCTGGAATTGAAATTTAAGTGCTCATCTTCAACTTTGGGTTTCCATGCCGACAAGATAAACATTGGACATTCCTTGTAACCTAAAATCAAACACTCTTCTTCCTCCCCCATTATTTCTAGCCAACTTTGATTCCACGTTGAATTAAAATCATTTAGGGGATTTACATCCTTAACAATAAGGTCAATACCTTTCCTGTGGTTTAATGGAATTCGACTAAAGCCAGCCACTGAAAAGAGATGTTGCAATTCTGTCAAAGTTGGGTGCCGCCTAATTACATTATTACCTTCAAATGCCTCTATGTTGCACTCCTCTATGTTGCACTCGCACTCATACTCATCATTAATAGAAAGGCCCAACTCCTTCCAGCAATCAACAGTCTTCAAGGAATACTGAAATGAATCCTTGACTATAAGTAACTAATTGACTGATGCATCTGCACTAGGGATTACAAAACAATGGAAGCTTATAACTTCAATTAATGCAACACTCGCAACACAGTATGCAAGGTCATGGCCAACATATGCCAGATCTTCTTCTCCATTTTGTGACTGGATGAACCCTTGCGCCATCCAAAGCTTGATATAAGCACAATCCATGCATTAAATTGTAGGTGACAATTCAATGTAATAATGGCTTCTTCAACCATCTTTTCCTTGTATAAACGATTGATTAAAGGACTAAATCTCACTACCGACTCCTTCATTCATCATTCTATCAGAGCAAGCTTGCCGTTTCTGTCGATTTAACTAGAAACATAATTATTTGTTTCTCCACAATCTCCATGTTTTTCGAAAATAAAGAACAACAAGCACAATCCAGTTATGAGTGACTCATTAGTTCCATCATGGTAATAACTTATACGATCCTCTTTTCCTTGCATAATGCACTGATTAAAGAATTGAAAGTCACAACATTAGGATGGACTCCATTGATCATTCTATCGAGCAAGCTTATCGCTTCTGTTCTGTCCATTTACCTTCACCCAAACTCAATGTCCTTCATAATTAAAGAGCAATAAACAAAGTATTGTTTCAAATACGAAGGAAGGCGATCACCAAAAGAAAAATTAAACCATCATCAAATTCATTTCCTTGGTGATGAGAAATGTGCTTCATGTTATTCAATTGATTTTTACTACAATTTTTAAAAACCATGCAAACATTTTTGTGCTGTACAAATATTTGTATAAACCCTCATATCCAAATCCCAGTAACATAGGAGGTATCCCTTTCTCAGCAGAACCAGAATGATAATTTCAGCAATTCATAATGCTTAAATTATGAACCCAACATAACACAAGCACCAAATGACTAACAGAGCCTTCCTCACATTGCCATTGTCCACTAAATACCTCGATGTCTTTCAGAGACCACGTTCTTTTCAAGACAAAGATTAAATAGTCCCAAGAACTTCACCAGAAATCCTTGCAAGAACATGAACCCAATTGAAAATGGTGGAACCGTTGTCCATCTCTTACAATAAGATGCCTGCCTGTAACCTTGGAAGTAAACTTCAAAAACGAGTGACAATCACCACAAGTTTGTAGGTTCTTTATGATTGTAAGAGTAGTTCCCGGCTCAGTACCGATAAGGCCCCATGCGACAGCCAATCGCTCGCTATGAACCTTCATAGACTCCTCTTTCTCTTCATTTTCCAAGTCATGAACTACCATATCTGTTTCAGCAACATATCCAGCTTCTGTAAGTTTTGTATTAAGCTCATTCAACTTTTCATAGATACCAGCAGACCGATGATGTGATCTATCTCCGGCCATAAAAACATGTATCGAGCCATTGATCTCGATTTGGCTCCAACCGGGTTCTTTAACCAATCCTTTATTCCTCATCATGCTTCTTGTTTTAGCTGCTTCCTTCCACTTACCAGCCGATGTATATATATTAGCCATCAAAACATAACTGCTGGTGTTTCCGGGATTTAAATCTAACAATTTCTTGGCTACATATTCACCGAGTTCGATATTACGATGTTTCCTACATGAACTAAGCAATGGAGCCCAAACTTGAGCTTGTACTTGCAGAGCCATCTCTTGGATGGTTTTCAAAGCCAAGTCAAAGTGACCAGCTCGTCCAAGGAGATCGACCAAGCAAGTATAATGCTCTATTCCAGGCTCTATTCCGTAATCGTCTTTCATGCTTTTGAAGTACTTCAATCCATCTTCTACCAACCCTGAATGACTGCAAGCCAATAATATGCTTGTGAAAACAACATGATCTAGGCTGCAAGGTTTGGTTATCTGCATCCGGTGAAATAGTTTCAGAGCCTCGTTACCCATTCCATGAATCGCGTAACCGTTTATCATGGAACTCCAAACAGCTAAGTCTTTATGTAACACTCCTGCAAATACTTCTTCCGCCTTGTCTATCCTCCCACATTTACAGTACATGTGAATCAATGAGGTCTGGACCTGCTGATTTGACGCCAACCCATTCAATTTCACATAATGTTCAATCTCGTTCCCGATGCTCAGTGACCCCAAATCAGCACAAGCAGAGAGTATGCTGGCAATGGTAGCTTCATTTGGTTTAAGATCGGTTCTTAATAAACTCTTGAATAAATCCAATGCTTCAGCAGGGTAACCATGCTGAGTATTTGCTGCAATCATCGATGTCCACAAGAAAATACATTTCTCGTCTACCATTTTGAAAACTCGTCGAGCCGACACAATGTCACCACATTTTGAATACATATTAAGAACCGAGTTACAGATCGAAGCTTCACCAAGAAATCCACTTTTTAGAACAAGGGAATGAACTGATGATGCCAATAACAAATTCCCAGATTCCACACAACCCGAAATGATCTTAACAAACAGCACCATATCTTGACTAACACACCCCATTTGTCTCATTCTATTAAAAAGATTAAATGCTTCCCCAACATTCCCAACACTTACATAGCCACCAATAATAGTAGTCCATGAAAGGATCGATCTTTCATCCATTGTATCAAAAATAGAACGAGCATCACCAATTAACCCAAGTTTAACATACATATTCACAACCGAATTCGCTAGAGGTATCTCGCAATGTAGCAACCCAAGCTTAAACACACAACAGTGCATTGATAAGCCTAGTCGAAGATTAGTACAAGCAGCTATAACACTAACAAAAGTGGAAGCACTCAGCTCAAAACCAATAACCCACATTTCTTTCAACAAATTCATTGCTTCCATCACACGGAAACAACGACAATAAGCAGAAATCATAGTGTTCCAACAAACAACATTTCTCATAACCATTTCGTCGAACACATTCCGTGCAGAGGCCAATTCAGAGCATTTCGAATACATATCGAGAAGAGATGTTTGTACGAAGATGTCTTGTTGAAAACCGAGGTGAAGCACGTGGGCATGGAGCTTTGTACCATCCTGAAGAGAATTAAGGGAAGCGCAGGCTTTGAAGAGTAATGGGAAAGTAAAGCTATTGCCATGAACACGAGTGTCTCGTAACATTGAAGAGTAGATTTTGAGGGTGTCAGCGAAGTCGCCATTGTTGCTTGAGGTTCTGATTTTCAAGTTGAACAGATAAAGTGGACGCTTCCTTGAAGTTATTGAATTCAAAGGAAAGTGTCGCATTTACAAGTTCCAAACATTTGGTGGTTATTAGCACAAGAAGAGAAAGTAATCCAATGCACATTGAAAAATGGAAATAATAGAAATGTTGGTTTGCGTTAGAGACTTAAGAGGTGTGGTTATCCATAATAATAATAATATATTATGTTCAAGTCCAAGCCCGAATAATATTTTAAGTGAGTTTAACTTTTTGTCTAAATTTATTTTTCAAGTCTAATATTTTTATTCGAATTGTCTCAAATTTCGACCGAACTCTTAGAGTCTAAACGGATAGATTGAACTATAAATAGATCTAGTTTGAGGGTATTTTTTAATTTAAATTAAATATTATTCAAACAATTATTTAAATTTAATTGTAAAAATAAGGAAATATTAATAAAAATTGTATTTCTTTGTATAAAATTTGTACTTTTAAATAAATTAAATTGATATAATATGAATTATTAAAATTATATAACTATAAAATAATTTAAACACAATTATGATATTTTGGGGACCTCTAATAATATCATTTTCGATGTTCGAACCTATATTATTTTATTAAAAGCGTAATGTGTTTTATTAATATACCAAACACTTAGAATAACTTTAAAGCGTAAATGTTTCAATTAGTCCTCATCTTCTTAATATAAGAAGGTTAAAATATGCCGTTAGTCCATATATTTTAATAAAATTTAAATTTTAGTTTTCTATTTTGAAAATTTTAAATTTAGTCTCTATATTTGAAAAGTTAAATCTTTAATTTTTTACTTAAAAACTTTAGTCTGATCATTAAAATCTTAAATATTTTTATCAAAATTTAGCAACTTGACATGTTGATTAGACTATCATTATGTGATAAGGCATATGACGGAAATTACAAATGATGATAAAAGTAGGAGGATTGGATATTTAACTTGTTAGGTATAGGGACTAAGTCTCAAATTCTATCAACGTACAGGGACTAACACTAGATTTAACCTAAGAAGAAGTAGAACTCTAACGTCATATAACTATTTAACCAAGGTTAAAACAGTCAATACAATATAAAATTTTCTCTAGGGTTTTTTGCGTGCACCATATATATAGTTAAATATCGAACTTTTGTAGCGCCTTTTTGTGCTTGGGTTATAGCAAATTGAAGAATACTCTGAAATCTTCAATCCAAAATGGTAAAACTCATTTCTCTCTTTAATTCTCTGAAATTGTTCTTATTTTGATGCTCTGTTCTGACTTCATTTCTCACCTGGTCTTCATTTGAATGCTTTGTTTGCATCTTTCTGATTTTCTCCTCATTTGATGGAGATTTGTAGAAATTTGGGTACTAGTATAATGCAACTGATTATCATATATCCGTTTATGTTGGCCTAAATAATGAGAAATTTGTTTCATATAAATCTGGTATGGCTCAATGAACTGTGTTTGAAGATGGAAAAAAGTTGAAAATTTTGCCCATGTTTTTGCTGCGTCATTTAATGATATTTTCAGTCTAAAACATCTGAATATGTTTAAGAATGTGTGTGTGCTGTTCTCAGATCTTTAGTTCTAATTTGTGTTTTTACTTGCTCTTTGAGTTGCTGATTTGCTTATATGCATATAGTCGTCCTAATGCAATGTTATGTCTTTTTCTTTTTTTTTGGATTTGGCTTATGTTTGAAGGACTTGCACATATTTTTACTACATGTTACGACATTTTAATTCTAGAATATCCGATTATGATATCATTTGTTAAGAATGTATATATTCTTTTTGTTTCAATCTGTATTTTCCTTGTTCATTGAGTTGCTTATTTACTTATTATGATCCTTATTTTGTGATTTTGGCTCTCACCGGCCTCTGTACTATAATTGATTTATGTCTTTAACTATGATTCGACTTCCTCGGTTAAATGAATGTTTTCTGGGTTATGATTTACAGCCTAAGCAGATTCATGAGATCAAGGACTTCCTTCTGACTGCTAGAAGGAAAGATGCACGCTCTGTAAAGATCAAGAAGAGCAAAGATGTTGTCAAGTTCAAGGTCCGCTGCTCCAAGTACTTGTACACACTTTGCGTGTCGGATGCTGAGAAGGCTGACAAGTTGAAGCAGTCCCTTCCTCCAGGTACATCTATATAAATGATACAGTAATCGTTTTTCTTGTTTCGGTTCAACTAGCATCCTTATTTCAAATCAACAAATATATTATAGAATTGTAGGTCCATAGCAGAAACAAACCATTGTTCTCGTTGCTGCTGTACTGACAGAATTACAATCTGTCTTACTGTTCTTTCTTACCATGTAGATAACATCTCAAAGTTTCTTGGTCTTTGCTATGATGGTGGAGCCTTGTTTTTCTTATTTTGTTTCAACCAGCATCCTTTTTTGAAATTGAGAAACATGCTATAGAATCATAAACCCATAGCAGAAATGAATCATTGTTTCCCACTGTTATCATACTGGTATCAGTACAATTGATCCTACTGTTCTTTCTTGCCATGCTGGTAATATCTCAAGGTTCTTGGATGAAACCACTGGATGGCCTCGTTTTTCTTATCTTGATGCAACCAGAATCCTTATATGAAATGAATTGTTTGAAGCTAAAATGAAGTATTCTCTCTTTGTTGCCATGCTGGTGGCAATAGAATGTATTCTTTTCGCCATGTTGGTAACTTGGTAACATTTCAAGGTTCTCCTCTTGACTTATCTCATGTTGTTCTTTTTTGCAGGTTTGAGTGTTCAAGACCTGTGAAAATATGGCAGCCTCAGGTTTGTCACCTGATTTATAGGTGATGAAAGCTAGATTTTAGTTTTGGGTTTATTGTATTTCTGGTCATTCTGCAACAGTGAAGCTCAATTTTCTGTAATTGGATCTATGTTTTTTTGTTGATTAAGGATTTTAGTGATATATGCACTTTTCAATTACAATGAATGTTCTTTTTAATGAAAAACACAGAAAAATTTGATGTTGCTTCGCTACATTTTCTTAGTTTTAAAGTTCCAAGCAAAAAAGCAGTGTTATTTTCTAAATATCAACATATTTATATCTATAATTTATACTGAAAAAAAACTAATAAGGGATTTACAAGAACTGATTAGCATTTTATTAGTTTACCTTAAAAGTTGGGTGACTGATTGTGGAATTTACCCTAATTCAAAACCATCAGAGTTTCAACATTAGCTCAGTATCTTATTGGCTGAAACTTGGACTTTATCGAATGGTTGTTAGGCTTTGGGCGTTGGGTCTAAATTATTCAATCAATCCATGTCTCGATATCTATTCCTTTTGACGAAAAACTGAGAAATCATCGATCAACACCCAGGAGCTACAGTTTTTGCCTACGATGGCCTCTTCGTCTTCTTTTTCTTCTGCTGATGCTGCTTTGGAGATCTTAGTATCGTGTGCTCATGCAATTGAAGATGGGAATTTGAAAACTGCCGATTCATTCCTGCACCAGATCTGGAACACTGCTGCTGTAGAACTTGACCTCATAAGCAAACTCGTGAGATACTTTGCTGAAGCTCTAGTTCGGCGAGCTTACGGTCTGCATCCTCCTTATTATACCCATTCGAATCTGCAAATACCTCATCCACTGTATTACTATTATTATTACTCAAGGTTTGATATTAATGAAATGGTGGGAGAAGCCATCGAAAGTGCCACGACAGGAAAGAAGGGATTTCATCTTATTGATTTCCACATTCCGCATCTGTACGGAAGGGGATACTTGTTCAAGACACTACCGAATCGCTCCAGCGATCCCTTGTCGGTCCGTATAACCGTCGTATTACCAACTTTTCTGAAAAATACCGTCGATTTCCAAGAAGAAATGGAGTATTTGACTGAAGCGGGTAAGCTATTGAAAATAGAGTTGAAGAAGGAAGATCTGAGAGTTGTTTACGCTAATAGTTTGGGAGAAGTGGATGAATCTACGTTGGATTTGAGAAGAACAAACGATGATGAGGCTTTGGTGGTTTATTATAACTTCAAATTTCATACACTGTTGGCAGAGGCAGAAGCAATGAAGAAAGAATTGATCAAATTGAGGCAGATAAATCCAGAAATTGTGATCATGCAAGAACAATACGCTAACGATAACGACGGGAATTTCATCAAACGCTTGGAGTACTCTTTTCGATATTACTCTAACTTTTTTCAATATTATTCTAATCTTTTCAAATCTGGGAAACCTCTGGGCGACAATACAGCTAAATATTATATGAGACAGATTCATAACATTGTGGCATGTGAAGGCAGGGATCGAATTATGCGACACCAGAGTTTGGATGAATGGCGAGATCTGTTGTTAACAGCGGGCTTTCTTCAAATTCCATTCCAGAAAGATGTTGAGAATTTACATGCTCTGTATTGGGTAGAGGAAATCAAGGAGGAAAAAGGGTGCTTGGTTTTAAGTCATAAGGATTGCCCAATCTTGTTCGTATCATGTTGGAGACCCAGAGCTGGAGAGGAGCATTTCAAATTCAATCTAAACAGCAATAAGTTCGGGCAAGGTACTTTATCTTGACTCAGTTTCTTAACAAATTAAAAAAAAAATATAATTTTTTAATATTTTGAACAAAAGAAAAGAAAAAGTGATTAAGCTAGACTTGTTAATAGATTGAAACGAGGTAAAATTTTAGGTTCGGTTTTTAGATCTAAGCCTAGTCTAGTTTAAAAAATAGGCTTAAAATTTTATCTAAATTCGAATTAGATAAAAAATTCTAAACTCAGATTTAACCCGATTTGCCCATATTAAAAAAAATTTTATAAAAAATTTAAAAAATATAATACATTCAAAACACTAAAAACTTTAAAATAAATGTTTCTTAACAAATTGAAAATACATTAAAAAAATATTTATATTTAAATAACATTAAGATAGGTGTAAATTAACAAGCAAATGTCTTTAATGTAGTAGCAAAATTAAAAATAAAATAAAAGTTATATAATATCCAAATAAAAACAACAGGAAAAAAATTTTAAGTAGATTCAGCCGAGTTGAAAAAAGTTTATTGGAAGCCTAATTTGTTTAAAAAAAGTGCATTATTTTTTGTCCAAACCTTTTTTTTGGACTTGTATTTTTGCCTATATCTTCAGTTTTCAAGTAGATCTTTGAACTTAAAATGAGTTATTCAACTCATGATCAGGTTTATAATTAATGGTGTAAAAGTTATTTAATATAAATTTTAAATATTTTTATTAATCATATTTATTATTAGTATACCCACTTCACCTTCTCACGAATTTAACTTTTTATTAATATATATAATCCCTCGTATAATTTTTTTTAAAAACAACCATCACATTTAACTTTTCCCAAACATTTTTTTTTATTTTCTATTAATCCTCATAGCAGTGTGCAATTGAGCTGTCCATGGCCATAGGTCAAGTGGCCCGCCTGACCTGACTGGTCCGGCCCAAATTGAGAGTTAAACTGTGTTTGGATAAAGAGTTTTTTGTCCATATACTGGCCCAATTTAGCCTGAATTTAAATAAAATAATTTATTTAAATTTAATTATAAAAATATATTTTATTATTTTTAAACTATTAGGTGGGCTGAGCGAGGGTCAGGCCCCTTGACTTTGGACTATTTTTTTTTTAATTCTTTGATTCTAAGTTATGGACACTTCATTATGATATAATCTAGTTTTAATAATTTAGTTGTATGTTTTACTTACAGAAATTTATTATTTTTAATATTAATATAAAATAAAATAATCAAAATATGGAAATTAGATTGCAAATCTTAATTCTTTTATATTTTCACAAAATTAGTTTCATTAAAATTTAAGATTAATGAAAAGAATTAAAACATATTTAATGAATGATTTTTCATGAAATTAAAAAATATATTTAAAATTGAGATTCCTCTTTTAAAATAATAATGTGGTTTTCAATGTTCGAACCTACCTTCTCCATTGGAAAATGCAATGTACCTTACTAATACACTCAACACTTATTGGTAGAATGATAAATTTGAGATATACTAAATATCCATTACCAATTTCGTAGAATTTTTTCGTATTTATATTTATATGTAAAATTTAATTTAATATAAAATCCAACATTTTTATTTACGTATATGATTGCATTAACTAACAATAGAATTATTACCTTTCTACATTCATAGGTTTCAATCCAAGACCTTTTCAACCATTCCCAGAGGTATCAACTTTTATTTATTAAGAGTTTCACTTTGGTTTAGCTTTAAAAAGATATTAGTATTACTGGTTTGTATGTTTTATAAACAGATAAAATATAAACATATACCACTTTACTTGCTGTAAAAGAAATAAAATTTATGCAATTATAACAGTATGCTTTTATTTTGATTGGAATGATAAAAAAACCATAAACTATTTTATAAGAAAAATAAAAGGTCTTTTAAACGTGCTTAGAGGATACATATTTTGAGCATTATATATATAGTTTACACATGTTTAGGTGATGGATCAAATTAAGATATATTTTTTTCGACCAAGATGAAATAGGATCAAATATTCTCGGATCCTTACAAGACAAATGTGAGCTTTAGGGCATCGGAGGTTAATAGTTTGAGACACTCTTTGATATTTAAGTCATTAAATGGTATATTCTCATAAAGAAAGTAAGAAGTTTCAGCTAATGAAGAAGATTTAATGGAAGAGAGAGAGCGAAGAGCATCCAAATTCATTTCATCTTCTTCGAATTCAACTTGATACATCATTTACAAATTCTTAAACACACACATATAACTATACATTCTCATTTCTTCTAAAGATATACATGTATATATATATAGTTTTTGAATTTTGGGATATAAACTTAGAAACTGCTTATAAAATGGTCGAAAACTGTTCACTTAGGGATCTTGTCATTGAGTTATTTTGGATTTTCTAATTTTCTTTCTGGTAGTTCATTGTTAATTTAATATTCTAACAGGGTTTCATACTGAACCGGTTAGCTACTTTTGCTGAGATTTATGACATGTTGGAAGATGTATGTTTTAGATATGAGCTTCCAGTGGCTTTAACATGGGCGTGTGAGGCTACTACAGATAAAATTATGTTGGATGGCAAGAAACATACTCTATTCATGGAAAGGACTTCTTGTTATGCAAGTAATGAGGGGTCTCAATGTTTCATGGAAGCATGTGCAAAACATCATATTCAAGAAGGGCAAGCCATTGCTGGGAAAGCATTCCAATCAAGTGCTAACTTTCATTTCGAACCAAGTATTACAAAGCTTATGAAAAGTGACTATCCACTGTTTAATGCTGCACAGTTGTTTGGTAGCCATGCTGTTGTTGCAATTTGTCTACAAAATCACTACATCATTGGTGATGTTTATGTAGTAGAATTTTATTGGCCTGAAATTGAAAGTGAGAAATCAGAATCTTTAGCACTTGATATCTTCAATGACTTGAAAAATATGAAGAAAAAGTTTGTAACTATACGGGTTGGAGGTAATGAAGTTGGATTCGAGAGAGAAGCCATTTCAACCACTCTGCAGGGGACAATGCATATGAGAAATGCTCAACCAGCTTCATCCACCAATGATTTACTAAGCTCAAACACAACATGGTCTTTGAATGCAGTTCAACCATGTGATGTTCATGAAATGGAAAGACATGGGCTTGTTGAGCAGGTATGTTATGTTATATTATTGTTATAGACTTGTAGTATTCTAGTTCATGTGTATAATGAATAACAATATTTTCTTTTAGGTTGAATCAGCTCCCTTTAGCACACCCAATCCCATGAGTCATGGAGGAGTACTACAAACACAAGGGCCTCATAAACAGGTAATCATTTCTATATAGTTTGTCTAACACTTGAAATCTGATTAGTAGGATAAAGCCCTAGAATATGTAAAGGAGAAACATATACTATCAATTATCTTGAATATTGTTTTTAAACAACACGAATGTAACTTAAGTGAATAGCATTAGAATTAGTTGCCTGCCACTTTTTTTTCCTTTTTCTTTTAAAAGAAGAAGGGTTTGATTGATAGACTGTCAACATTATATTAACATTGTATGCTTATATATATAATGTTGTGCTGCATGCCTAAGCTAAGTATTCAAATGATTATATATAATTTTGAGAGCTTTAGCTATTGTAATGTGCTTTGAAGATTTACTTATAGACAACTTATTCTTAGTTTGTCTACTTTTTGAAAGGAAATTGGTGAGAAGGATTTCATTTCTCAGACTGTATCCATTGGTGACTATGAGATTGTGAAAGCATCCATGGAGACCTGTAAAGTCCCACGAACCAAACGGAGAAAGTACTCGTCTAAAGTTTGGCTGGATTTCGATAAGTTTGAAGTGAATGGAAAACAAGTAGCCAAATGTAAACACTGCAATAAGGATTTTACAGGATCAAGCAAGAGTGGAACCACACACTTGAAAAACCATTTGGAAAGATGCCAAAGTAAGAAAATAAAAAATCAGGAAAGGCAGTTAATCACATCTGAAATAGGTGATTTGATCACTCGGGATAGTGATGAAAGCAACTTCACATTCGATCAAGAAAGGAGTCGCTTGGATTTTGCGAAAATGATTATCAAGCATCAAAGTCCATTGGATATGGCTGAACAAGAGTTCTTTAAGATTTTCGTGAAAAATTTACAGCCAATGTTTGAGTTTCAATCAAAAGATATTTTATTATCTGACATACATCGCATCTATAAAGAAGAAACGGAGAAACTTCAGTTATATTTTGATCATCTTGCTTGTAACTTCAATTTGACAATCAGTTTGTGTAAGAACAATCACGGAAAGACAGCATATTGCTGTTTGATAGCACACTTCATTGATGATAATTGGGAGCCAAGAATGAAGATTATTGCCTGCAAACCTTTGGAGCATATCTATGACACAAAGGCTTTAAACGAAATTATTCAGAGCTCGGTTTTGGAGTGGAATATAAGTAAGAAAGTATTTTCCATAACCATGGATAACCCTTATTTGAATGACGATATGTTTCAGAAGATAAAGGAAACTTGTTTTAGTGACCAAGGTTCGTTTCCTTCAACTCACTGGTTCATCGGTTGCACTTTCATTGAAGATGGTTTTCGTGAGATGGATCTAATACTTTTGAAATTAAGAAAATCCATTGAATATGTAAGTGAAATAGCAGAAGGAAAACTGAAATTTGAAGAAGTTGTAAATCAAGTGAAGCTACAAGGTGGGAAATCATGGGATGATCTTTCTTTAAGGTTGGATTCAGACTTTGGTGTGCTTCATAGTGCCTTGGAATCAAGAGAAATATTTTGTCAACTGGAGAAAATTGATGGCAACTTTAAATTAAACCCATCAGTGGAGGAATGGGAGATGGTACTAGCTTTCCACAGTTGTTTGAAATGTTTTGATGATATTGAAGGAACTCAATCACTTACTGCAAATTTGTACTTTCCAAAGCTCTGCAACATATGTAAGAAATTTCTTCATCTGGAAAAGAGCAACTATCCAATTGTTACATTGATGAAGAGGAAATTTGACTACTATTGGAGCTTATGTAATTCAGCATTCGCTGTTGCAACTATTCTTGATCCAAGGTTAAAGTTTAAATTTGTGGAGTTCTCATATACTGAGATTTATGGCCATGATAGTAAGATGCATTTGAACAGATTTCATAAAGTCCTCACAGATGTTTACTATGAATATGCCAATGAAGCCAGAAATCTGTCTAAATCCACTTCAGACTTGGATGATTCCAATTATTCAACAACAGAGATTGTTAATGATTGTATCCTGGAATCTTTCAGTAAATTTGCATCTGCAAACAACTTTAATGAGGTGGCCTCATGGAAATCTGAGCTTGACTGTTACTTGGATGAGCCGTTACTTCCCTTGGATGGAGCCTTTGACTTACTTTACTGGTGGTGTATTAATAATAAAAGGTTTCCTACACTAGCAAAGATGGCTCGAGATTTCCTTGCAATGCCAATACCAATACTCGCACCATGTTTGAATTTCAATGCCATGATCACAAATCCGACCTACAACAACTTGAATACTGAGAGTATGGAAGCTCTAGTATGTAGTCAAAACTGGTTGAAAATTCCAAAAGAAAGTAAGTCTAACTTTTAATTTGTTTTAGATCCTTTCATTCTATTTTATTGCACTTCCCTTGGAGGGTCTATTCTTTAGAGTTACATTATCTTATCACTTAATTGAGTTCATTTTGTTATCACAGATGATGGAGAAAATCATGGACCCATGCAAAATATGGTAGGTATTACATATGAATTATGATTAGAAAATGATCTCGATTGAATTCTTTTTCCTATACTATGACTAAGCTGAAGAATGAGTTACCTTAATGCATTTTCATTAAATAGTATAAAAGGAAAAGGAAGATGGAAGACCACTCTAATGTGGTAAAAGTTTCTAAAAATTGGAATCGAGAAGAAGCTAATAGTAGTGGAGACATTGCCAAAGGATCCATCAAAAATGGTAATTGAACCATACTATTGCTATCTATTGTGTTACTTGGATTCAAATGTGAACTTTGATGTGGAAATGTTTTGGACAAGGGTATTTCAAGAAGGATGAAAAGAACTTTGTTCTTATTTAACTTGAAATGCCAAATGGTAATCCGCTTGTTGTTGAAAAAGCAGAGAACATAGAAGCTTCAGTTTGCAATCAAAATAGGTTGGAAATATCAACAGGAAGTAAGTTCCTTATTTGATCGTTTTATCACTTATCTAGTTCAGTTTTCCAACCAATTTTTTATCTACTCCTCATCTTGAGCTGAATCTAAAAGGTGCGTAAACAGTGATAAGTTGCAAAAATTGATATTATGAAGAAATTAGCAGTGGAAACAACTTAAAGAGTGTTTCCCTTTTAACATTGGAAATGGCTCAATCCATTATTAAGCAAAATTTATTGATACAGAACCTAATCATGGAAGAAACATTACTGCCTTAATCGAAATTCCAGAAGATGACTCACCATTCAGCAATAATAAGTCAGGTCAGTTTCAAAGCTTGTCTTCTGAGTCTGATAACGAAACAACATTGAAGGAGGAAGGATCATGGTGTAAAGAGGTTCATACTTCATTCCATTCCTTAAACACATCTCTTTGCTGTTATGCATATATTAAGGCTTTTACATCTAAGATTTTTCCTGTTTTTTTTAAATTCTTCTTTAGGATGTTCGGGCATATTTAGTCTCGAGATTTACAGGCAAGGAGAACAAACGACTAAATAGATGGCAAACTAATGAGTTGATTGGGTATGTGCTAGCTTTGATAAGTTAATATTGGCATATGAAGTGATCATTATAATCTAACTGTACATTGAAGTTTATATTTCACAGAAAATTGATTGGACGAGATAAAGAGTTTTTCTTAATGGGTGACAAATTAGCACCTTTACTCATGGTGCCCCATGGTGATGAAACTCGAAAAGAGTATTATATTGATGATTCTGTAAGTAATCATCAATTTTTTAGAGATATGGGCATAACCTAATTTGGTAATCCATATATTCATATAATTTTCATAATTACAGAACTGTGTTGTGTATTAATTATGTATTTTCTCATGTCATGTTCGAAGTTATCAGGTAGTATGAGTTGGAAATAAACAAATGTTGTTAATTTATTATGGTATGCAGGTCGTTAATACATTCTTCAAATTACTTAAGAAGAGATCTGATAGATTTCCAAAGGCATACATTAATCATTATTCATTCGACTCTCAAATAGCTGTAAGAAATTTTATCTTGTACGAGGAACTATATTGATATTTCGAATTGAAATTGTTAGTATTTTATATCAAATACTATATATAGTACAGTTTAACCTATATATTTTGCAATCACTAGACTTCCTTGATACAAGGATCCAGATCAGAACATGAAGTATTAGCTTGGTTTAAAGCTGAGAAACTGAGAGGTGCTCATAAAGTAAGCTCTTCAATTTTTGCTATATGCTTTGTAATTGTGATAAATTACATTAACTATTGCAGTAGAAAAAACCCAAATCGAAAATATCAACAGCAACTTAAATCCTTGATTGTAACTAACAAAGATGGATGTAATCTTTTTTGCTTTCTTTTTGTGATTGCAGTTGTTTTTACCATTGTGTTTATCAGCCCATTGGGTTCTTTTCTATGTTAATACCAAGGAGAAGAAAATTTCATGGTTGGATTCAAATCCATCGACTCGAATAATGTCTAATAATGTTGAAAAACAAACAATATTACAATGGTTCACGACCTTTCTACTGCCAGAGTTTGGTTATTATGATGCAAATGAATGGCCATTTCTAGTGCGTACTGATATTCCAGTGCAAAAAAAGTAAGTATTCGTCTATTAAAATCTACACATTTTCTACCTTTTATTTACTTATTATCTTACCTTTACTTATTATCTTACCTTTCTTTTTTCATTTCTCTTGCACTACAATGTAAAGCTGGGTTGATTGTGGGGTATTTGTGATGAAATATGGTGATTGCCTTACGCATGGCGATTTCTTCCCTTTCACACAAAATGACATGGTTCATTTTCGACGTCGTATCTTTCTTGATATATACCGTGGAAGATTGCATGGTAAAATTAGACAAGTTTGATGCCTTGTTTTTTCTTTTTTCTTACTTTTGTGAAACCTGACCGCTTTTTATGCATACATGGTACTTTTATCCTCAGTTTATACTTTCTATGGTTAAAGGTGAAGAACAATGTAATTAAAAATATGACTTGACAATAGAATAAGATTTTGCCAATTTTAAAGTTGAGTTATGATCATTTTCCTTTGCATTTGAAATAATTTTTAGTTTATTGCTCTTTAATCTCGAAGCACATTGAGCTTGAGGTGAAGCAATTGATCACATTTTTTGGATGGCATTAAGTGTTTATCCAGCCACCATTAGTATTTCATGGAGATTCTTTTTTCAAGTTACAAGACAAGATGATTTGGGAATTGTGGAGAGCTTAATAATGCATGATCTTGCATTGCATGCTCTGTTGCTGTGACTGAATGTTGCATCACAAGTTGACATTTTTGCTCCAGTTAAGTGGTGTTAGCTCGTATCATTGCATATGAATTCGGATATGGATCAATACAGATTCAGATCATTTCAGGTTGTGACAAAATAGGAATTTGGATATGATGGTGAAACTTTGATTGATAACTCGCTTCCTAACATGTATGCAAAGTCACTGCAAAGTGTGGTGACATTGTCTCAGCTAGATGAGTGTTCGAAATGGTAGACTTTCTTCTGGACATTGATGATTGTTGTGTATACTCAGCATGGTTACCCTTCTGAAGCATTGGATTTATGCAATAGTTTGTTAAGAACCGATCTTAAACCAAATGAAGCTATCATTACCAGCATACTCTCTGCTTGTGCTGATTTGGGGTCGCTGAGCATTAGGAATGAGATTGAACTTTATGTGATCGACAGGTCCAGACCTCATTGGTTCACATGTACTGTAGATGTGGTAGGATAGACAAGGCAGAAGTACTTGGAGGAGTGTTATATAAAGATTTAGCTGTTTGGATTTCCAAGGTAAACGGTTATGCGATTCACGGAATGGGTCATCAGATGCAGATAACCGAACCTTGCAGCCTACATCATGTTGTTTTCATGAGTATATTATTGGCTTGCAGTAATTCAAGGTTGGTGGAGGATGGATTGAAGTACTTCAAAAGCATGAAAGATGATTTCGGAATAAAGCCCGGTATAGAGCATTATACTTGCTTGGTCGATCTCCTTGGTAGAGTGGGTCACTTCAACTTGGCTTTGAAAATTGAAAACCATCCAAGAGATGCCTATGCAAGTACAAGCTCAAGCTTGGGCTCCATTGCTTAGTGCATGTAGGAAACACCAGCACTTATTATTTTACAACGAATTTTTTTAATGTATCACATTTTCTTCTTATGTAAAAAAAATAATTTAAATCTACAACATTTCACCCCGGGACAATACAACTCTTGGTTTTCGCCAATTAGGTGCATATAAATTTGAAAAGTTAGATCAATTTCTGTAAATTTGAAATTGTATATATTTGTAAACTTATTAAAATATATATATTTTCCTTTTCCTCCACCTGTTAAAAATAAAATGGTGGTGCCACCAATGACATCGGGGGCACCTATCAAAATAGTGCCACGTTAGAGTTTAATAACAATTAAATCGTCACGTCAACGGTTAATGTTGACCATTAGTCAACTAACGACCACGTCAGCATATCCGTTAAAAATAAATCAATTTGATAAAATAACAAACGTTGGGGGTTAAAGTGCTCCAAAAAAAAAAGAAGATAAAAGGCCAAAGTGACCAAACGTTCAAACATTAGGGGCCATTTTTGGCATTATGCCTATATTTTAATAAAATTTGAATTTTAGTTTTTGTATTTTGAAAGTTTTGAAATTTAATCTCTATACTTAAAAAATTAAAAGTTAAGTTCTTTAACTTTTTTATTTACAAACTTTGTCTATTCATTAAAATCTTAAGTATTTTCTATCAAAATTTATCAATTTGAAATGCTGATTAGGCTATCATCATGTGATAACGCTTATGACTGATAGAAAACTAAACATGTCAAGTTGAAATATTTTGATAGAAATTACTAACGATGATAAAAGTAGGAGATTGAATTTTTAACTTTTTAAGTATAGGGATTAAATTTATTTTTAACTTTTTAAGTATAGGGATTAAATCTCAAATTCTATCAAAGTACAAGGACTAACATCATATTTTAACCTAAGAAGAAGTAGAACTCTAACTTCATATAACTAATTAACCAAGGTTAAAGTCTTTCGATTCTTTCAAAGTATAGGGATTTTCCAGGTTCAAGTCTTTCAATTCCTCCAATTCCGACTCTGTAAGCTAACGATCATCGCTTCTAAAGTAAATTCTTTGTTTAATTCAAAGGTTTGATCATTGATGCAAAAATAAATTTCAGTGTTTTTTAATAAATTAGTTATAGTTATCGACGATTGTCAAGTAACGTAATATCTTCTTACCTTCCGTTATTAACAAACAATCCTATAACGACCACTTAAGAATTTAATTTATCAATAGCTTTAAAAAACAAAAGAGACCTAATTCTAACAAACAAATGCACATCAAGGTTTATTTAAGTTAGATTGCATGCTCACATTACACAAATTTTTATGCAATCGTCACAATTATTAGAAACCAATTGATCGACTAATTATCTAACTCACAAAGCAATTATTTTAAGCTTTCATATACTGGTCATATATTTAACAATCTTGAACAAATGTAATTAAACTAAAAGACATGCAAATACCAAAGAACATAGAAAAAATTAAGAGCAATTAAATCTCACAACCCGTGGAATCGAACTTTAAATATTACTTTAGCTAAAAAAGAGGAATTTAGCAAGTCATAAAGAAAATCAAACACAAAGCGAATTAAAATTAAAAACCGAGATCCTTCATCTCTATTCTAAGATCTTATTTATAGAGTTTATGGAGTTTTCATTGATTTTAAACTAGGGTTTCAAATTAGCGTGAGTTTGGATGGGCAGTAACGTGCGGTGTGTTTAGCTTACTTTTTCTTTCACGTTACAATATTGCTACAATATCTAATCTCACCGTTGCTGTTGTTTTTAGAGTAACACAGGTAAATATACCATTCATCCAAACTCACACTTAAATTTAAATACTCGAAAAGACAAAAGTAACCATTCATTTTAATTTTAAAATAGCAAACAGACCCACAAGACATGAGACTCGATGAGAGGGGGTTGTGACTAGGGGTATTCAATCGGTTAACCGACTCGAAATAACATTAACCGAATTAACCGACCTTTTAAAATTTTTAACCGTTACCCGAACTGAAATTTTTTCAAAAAATTTAACCGAACCGAAAATTATATTTTTTTAATTTTTGGTTAAAATAAGTATAAAATTAACCGAATTAATCGAATTAATCGAATTAACCGAATTACCCGAATTACCCAAATTAACCAAATTAACCGAAAAAATCGAATTATTTGTATAAAATTATATGTTTTTTATTTTTATTTTTAGTTTTAGATTTTATTTTTATTTATTAAATTATTTATCTAAATTTTTAATAAAAATGCAAAAATAAAAAAAGAAGTCAATGAAAATGAATAGAAGATGGAAAGTGGGAGGAAGTGTAGAAATACACTAAACTTTGGGAGAATCTTTTTGCAGAAAAACAAAACGTAGAAGTTATCCACTTGACACTTTGAGAGACCATGCCTACCCTTTTTCTTTTTATTTTTCTTTTTTTCTAAAAAAGAAAATTATTATTTAATATTTTAATAGTGGTTTTTTAAATTTTACAAGTGAAATTAAAAAAATTTTATCATGTCTTTTTATTTATTTTTTAGTTTTTAAAAATTATTTTGAAATAAATAATAATTTGGCAAATAATTAAATCCAAGTGGAAGCCAAAAATGAAGAAGGCTGTATCACATTATTTCCAGGAAGCACAGGAAAAGAAGAAAATCCAAAGTTGAAACAGTGTATTCCGCGTGGGGTTTCTCCATCAATCAATGACGCGCCATTGCTTTTACTTTGGAATAATTTAACATTTAATCTTTGAATTTAATTTTTTTAATTTAGTACTTAATTTTTTAATTTATTTTAATTTGAGAATTTGATAAATCTTTATTTTAATTCATGTGATGACATGATAATATGATATTGTGCTATGTTTTCACTTAAAGAATTTTTATCTACTTTTGTGGCACGTTTTTTTAGTTTTACTTATACAAGTAACCTTAGCTTTACAAATGATTTTATGGATAATTTTGTTGTTGTCCTCTCTAGTTTGGTATTATACTAAATAATCATACATTCTAATAAAATTTAGAGTAAACTATTTGGGTGGTCACCCAATTTAAGGTAAGTTCTATTTTGGTCACTCAACTTCAAAAACATTCAATCTCATCACTAAAGTTTTCAAATTTTAAAATTTTAGTTACCCACAGTTAAATACTTAACGGAAAGCTGATACGGGCCTATTTTTATTGATCTAATAACAAATTTAGCCCTCCAATATTTATATATTTTATTAATTTGATCCTAAATTTAAAATTTCAACAAATTTAATGTTCAATGTTTTCAAAAAATTGTATTTAGTTCTAATTTAAAAAAACTCAATTAAGTTAGCCCTGAATATTTACAAAATTTATCAATTTAATTTTAATTCGAAAAGTTTAAAAGAAGGAAAAATATTTAAAAAGTTCAAAAATATGTACGGAAGTTCAAAAAATTCCGTACGTTACCCAAGAGAAAAGCTTCATTCTTTTTAGTTTTTGCTTTTGAATAAAAATCTAAGTGATTTGTATTTTGAAAGTCAAGGAGATTTTTTTTTCTAATGTGATAACTTTCTTATTATTTGATTGAGAATTGAGTGTCGAGGACTGATCATAACAGTTTTTTTAAATATTTTTTCTTCTTTTAAAATTTTTGAATTAAAATTAAAATTAACAAATTTTGTAAATGTCTAGGGCTAACTTTATTGTTTTTTTTTAGAATTAGAATTAAATGAAAATTTTTGTAAACATTGAGCGCTAAATTTGTTGAATTTTTAAATTTAGGATCAAATTAATAAAGTGCAAAACATTGGAGGGCTTAATTTATTATTAGACCAATAAAAATAGGCATGCGTCAGCTTTCCATTTAGTGTTTAACTGTGGTGACTAAAATTTTAAATTTTAAAAATATTGGTAATAAAATTAAAAATTTTTAAAATTAAGTGACTAAAATAGAACTTACCTTAAAATTGGGTGACCACCTAGTTAATTTACTTTAAATTTTATTAAGGTAGTCTAATGTGAACCAAATACACTTAGAAGTAAGGTAATCGAGCCTCATAATAGAGTTGGATTTGGGGCGAGCCTATATATTGTTTGAATATTATATATAGTTAGTCAAATTTGACTCGATTTAAAATATAAACTTCAAAATTTATTTATGTTTATAAATAATTAGTCTAAATTATTTAGTACGTCCATATTACTTTTTATATTATATTTATTTATTATTAAGCAATTATATATTTTCTAGTATTTTTTATTTTATTAAATTTTTAAACATAAAAAATCTAACATATTAATTAGCATGTTCCACAAAAATTCGTTAAGCTTAATTTTAATCATTCAAGTTATTATTAATTATAGTATATCACATTCATTATGTTTCATTTTCCATATTTTGTCGAGCCATTTTACACCATCTATATGAATATCCTATATCTATCTACCATCTTAAACTAAAAAATTAACAAAAAAATTGAAGGGAGAAGGCTTTCTAACCTTGATGGATGATACATGGACATGGATAACACATAAAAATTAAATTAATAGTAATATATAATATAAACATTAAAAATGTTAATATGATTACATATAAAATTTTAATAAATAAAAAATATATAAAATTTAAAATGGGTTTGAGTTAATTATTTACAAAATAAGTAGACTTTGATAAAATTTGAAGTTCATATTTCGGACCAAATCGAGCTTGAACAAATATAAAATCAAATTTTTAATTTTTCATTATAAAATTTTGTAATAATTTTGAAAATTTTAGAGATATATATAGAAGTAGCACTAATTAGTATTTATATTATATTTCAATTGGAAACCATAGGAATTGGGAAGAATAAAATAATAAATTTAAACTCTTGAATTAATTTTTAAATAAAAAGATAAATTTAAAAATTATATATGAATTTTGATTTAATGTGTAATTGAATACATAAATTTTAATTTGATACAATTATACATGTGAATATTTAATTATGGTTCAAATGTATACTTAAAATTTTAATTTTAACTTAATTATACATATTTAAAGAAATAAATACATTAATTTATTTTTATATTAGATAAATATAATTATTTATATATACAATATATAAATATAAAATAATTTTTATTAATAATTAATGTATAATTGAGGTAACTTAAATAAAGTATAAATAGCACATACTGTAAGCAAAAAAGCAATGTGTTAGTTGATAATTAAAATAGGAATAGAATATGGAAAGTGGGAGCAGGTGTACAATTAAAATATCAAATTAAAATTTTTGGAGAATCTTTTTGCAGAAAAAGTTATGCCACAAGTGACCACGCCTAGTCTTTTTTTTTTTTTCTTTAAACAGAAAATTATTATTTAATATTAAATTATGACACACGCTAACAATTACGTAATTTATTTATTATAAATTGATATAAAAATAAATATAATCATGTAATTAATATTCTTGATAAATTATATTTTTTTTAAATAAAAAATTTTAATACAGGTGGAGCAGGCGAAACCTAAGTTTTAACATTTTTAGAATACAAAGTCATCACGGATCAAAATTGTGAAATTTTAGTATTAATGTAGACAAAAAAAATTTTTGTGAGACTAGGTTGAGATATTATTTAATTTGCAGGCAGGTCATTTGTAGGAAGCAAAAAGAAAAGTCAAAATATAAACACTGAGTATTCCGCGTGAGTGTTCAATGACGCACTTTTCCTACTGCTTTTGCTTTTCCTGAGTCATCATCTTGCTGCCTTCACTTACTTTTCTACCATATTTCTCTTCTGCTTTACCCAAACTCTGTTGAATCTCACCTTCTTTCATGGCTTCTTCTCCTTTTGACACCGACACCGCCTTGAGATTGTTACTATCCTGCGCTAAAGCTATTGAAGATGGGGATCTGAAAAGCGCCGATGCGCTCCTTCGCTTCATCTTGGTTCATGCTGATTATAGACCCTACTTCTATGAAAGCAGAATGGTGAAATACTTCGCGGACGCTCTGGTTCGCCGAGCCTACGGACTGCATCCTGCTTCTTCCTACAACACTTTCCCGGGGAATCCTGCACCATATTATCATTATAACGGCTACCGTATTAATGACATCATAAAAAAAGTTATCGATGATGCTTTGATGGGAAACAGGCGATTGCACCTCATTGATTTCTCCATCCCGTATGAAGATTTTGATGGTTCAGTTCTTCGTACACTACCGACCTTCTCCGGCAATCCTCTACCCGTCCGTGTAAGTTACATACTTCCACCATTTCTGAAAAAATACGTAGAGTCCTTCAGCCAAATGGAGTTTTTGACTAAGGATGCCATGAATCTTAATGTAAAGTTGGAGGCTGAGTTGAAAGTGGTTTACGCCAATAGTTTGGCAGAAGTGGATGAATATAAATTAGAATTCAAAAGAAGAAGAGAAGATGAAATGGTGGTGGTTTACTACAAATTCAAACTTCATAAGTTGCTAACAGATGGAAAAGCAATGGAGAGAGAGTTGGTAAGATTGAAGGAGATAAATCCGACGATTGTAATCATGCTAGACTTTTATTCTAATCATACCCACTCCAATTTCCTGACATGTTTGGAGGATTCTTTTCAGTATTACTCCAATACTTGCACATTCTGGTGTCGGTATGACATTTTGATATATTTGAAGTATGAGTGGGAGTGTAACAGAGATGCAAGTGAAGGTAATAATATAATTAGGCGGCACCAAACGTTGAGTGAATGGCAACGTCTCTTTTCAATTGCTGGTTTTACTCGAATTCCATTAAGCCACGAGAAAGATGATCTTATAGATTTTTTTTTTCTTTGACGATGGTAGTTTTTTAGAAATAATGAGGGAGGAAGAAGAGTGTTTGATTTTAGGTTACAAGGAATGTCCAATGTTTTTCTTATCGGCATGGAAACCCGAAGTTGAAGATGGACACTTCAATTCCATTTCCACTAACCATCAGTTTGGACAAGGTATTTTCTTTTTCTTCTTTTCTTTTTTTTTTTAAATTATATAACAATCTCGTAATTGAATTAATGGTTCAACCAACCAAAATATTAATTTATTGATTCGATGCAATTCAAATCATCTTAAATTATATATCAATTTTTTATATAAATTTTTATTTGATGCATTGAAAATATATAAATTTCTATATTAATAGCCAACCATATGATACATCCATACTAAAATAAATTATTTTAAAATTACTAAAAATAAATAAGTTAAAATAAATTATTTTAATCTTCTATATTTTTTTCACTCAATTGAGCCTTTAAATGCTAAAATTTCAATCAATTGAAGGATTTTCCTATTAAAATTAACAGTCAATTATTAAGTGGTAATGGTTACCTTTTTGTGTTTTTTCACCACATGGCATGGTAGGATTGTGACACATGGTGAAAACTAATTTTTATTAAAAATAATAAAAATTATAATTATTATAGAAAATTATAAAAAAATATACAAAACTATTTTAAAAATTACAAAAAAATATATTGAAAATATAGAAAAGTGCACAAAAATGATAAAATTATTATAAATAAAAATAAAAATAATTAAAAACTTGCAAAAATATTAAAATTAAAATTTATATAAACTGCAAAAAAGTAAATATAGTAAAAAATATGAACAATATTTAAAAATATAGAAGATAATTAAAATTTAATAAATTAATAAAAAAGTATAAAAATTATAAAACAAATTAGAATAATAAAAGAAACTAAGGTCGGAAAATAAGTTGAGAAGTCCAGTGACAACTAAGGTTGTATATAAAACTGTAGATATTTCAAATATTTTGATATAATTTTTATTTTTTAAAATTTTCTATTATTTGTTGAATAATTTTTTTTGTAATTTTATACAATTTTTTTTCATTTTTTAATTTAAAATATATATTGAGGAAATTATTGGTTTTAATGACATTATTAGTAGTAAGTTGAATTAAAGAGAAAGAGACCAAATTAATAAAAGTTGATTCATTTGTCCTTTCCTTCACTTATTCTTATGTTTTTATGTTTTTATTTGACTAATTATAACATTTTCATTGAATGGAATATCTTTGTAGGTTTCAATCCAAATCCTCTGCCTCTTCAACCTCTTCAACCTTTTCTACAGGTATTACCTTTACATTTAACCCTTTTTTTTTCATACAAAATAATTATTGTTCATTATTGATAAATTTTAATCATATTAAAAACATAGTGTAAATATGTCATTATTCTACATTTGGGCCAGTCGGCTTGAATTTTTTTTTTTACAATAAAAAGTATAATTTTTATTTAATTTTAATTATAAAAATTAAAATATTAATATACTCATATTTAAAATATTTTAATTTTTAAAATAGTAAAATGAACTATTTTAGGTAGTCTAGACTTGACTCATATGAGCTTTCGTCTTTTTTTTTTTTTTGGTTCAATCCAACTTCAACTATGAACACCACTATGTAAGAAAAAAATCAAATTTATTTGAATAAGTATAATTATGACATTATGTGTTTTTAATTTGTTTAAAATTATGAATAATTGACTGAAAAAAGCCACCTTTCAAATTTAATTATCTTTATCAAATTAAAAGTACAATGTCAAAATTCTTTTATTTCAAAATTTATCTGTGGTAATTGTTTCTTATTTAATAATTTTACAGGGTTTGATATTGAATCGATTAGCTACTTTTACTGAGATACATGACATATCAAAATATTTATGTTGTAAATATAAGCTTTCATTAGCTTTAACATCGGCTTCTAAAGTCAACAATATGAATAAACCTTTTTGGGGTCCAAACAAGAAATTTCCTTTTTTATCCCAAGTAATTCTTGTTATGTGAAAGATCTCAAATCTTATCAATTTATGAATCATGTAGCAGAGGTAATTAATAGCTTCATTATTGAGAAAGCATTTGAATCAAGGGACGGCTACCATTTTGAACCATCTATTACTAAGCTTGACGTAGAACACTACCCATATGCCCTAGTAAAGAATTATAACATAAATGTTGTTGTTGCCATCTGTCTACAAAATCGTCACACAAGTAATGAAGTTTATATAGTACAATTTTATTGGCCTCCAACTGAGAGTGAAATATCAAAATCATTAGCTCTTAGAATCTTCGATGACTTAAAACATATGAAGACAACGTTTGTATTCAAGGCACCGAAATTAAGTTCCAAGAAGAAGCCATTTCAAGCATTCCTACATCTTCAAACACAGCAATGCCTTTGAAAATAGCTGAAGAAGCAAGGAACATTGATGCAATAGAAATAAATGGGCATATTAAGCAGGTAATTACATTACCTTATATATTC
The DNA here is from genome assembly GCF_007990345.1 of Gossypium hirsutum. Lineage (NCBI taxonomy): Eukaryota > Viridiplantae > Streptophyta > Magnoliopsida > Malvales > Malvaceae > Gossypium > Gossypium hirsutum. The sequence goes on from NC_053425.1 coordinate 1,075,423, forward strand.
TTATATTATTTCAACACTGAATTAATTATGGATTAGCATTTATGGTTCTAATATGATAATAACATTTGCTCTAAGAAGGGGGTGGTTCCTAATTTTGACTCTCCGATTTCTATACATTCTTCATCAAAGGTTGTTGCAGTTCCTTTTAACACACTAGAAGGGCCTTATAACCAGGTAATTATTTATTCTTCCTTATTAATGTCATAGACTGGAAATCTACCCTGTCTAAACTGGAAATCTAGTTTTTTTTAACCTAATTAGTTCCATAGAAGCTAAACGGAAAAACTTACATCAAGAATGCAGCTTAACAAAATTAATTTCACAGTAAATCTAGTTACCTTTTTTACAATAATGGTGGAATATCTTTTCAACATTGTATTAATATGTTCTGCTTAAATATTGCTTACATATGTAGTATCAAATAGATTTTCCCTTTGGATAAAATATTGAAATCATATAAAGTAATATACATGATTTATTATTCTCATTTTTCATAGATTATTTTCAATGATGACTCTCAGATTGAGAAAACAAAAGGAAACAAGCAGAGAAAGTCGTGGTCTAAGGTTTGGGTGGACTTTGATAAGTTTGAAGAAGATGGAAAACAAGTAGCCAAATGTAAACACTGCCCCAAGGTTCTTACAGGGTCAAGCAAGAGTGGAACCACACACTTGAATAACCACTCGAAAGTATGTCCTGGTAAGAAAAAACAAAATCAAGAAACCCAGTTGATACTTCCAGCTGACACCAATGAAAGAAGCTCAACGTTTGATCAAGAAAGGAGTCACTTGGATCTTGTGAAAATGGTTATTAAGCATCAATATCCATTAGATCTGGCTGGTCAAGAAGCCTTCAAGAATTTTGTGAAAGGTTTGCAGCCAATGTACGAGTTTCAATCAATAGAAAAATTGTTATCTGACTTCTATAAGGAAAAGAAAAGAGAAGTTCGGCAGGGTTTTGATAAACTTGCTTGTAAGTTCAATTTGAGAGTCACTTTGTGGAAGAATGGTCTTGGAAAGACCGCATATTGCTGTCTGATAGCACACTTTATTGATGATGATTGGAAACTGAAGATGAAGATTCTTGCCTTCAAAACTTTGAAGCATATATATGACACAAAGGCTTTAAGTGAAATTATCCAGAGATCAGTTTCAGAATGGAATCTAGATGAGAAAATATATTCCATAACTATGGATGACCCTTCTTTGAATGAGGAAATGTTCCAGCAAATAAAAGCAAGGCTCGCTTTCTTCAGCTCATTGGTTCATTAGTTGCACTTTTCTTGAGGATGGGTCTCGTGAGATGTGTAGTATACTTCATAAGTTTAGGGAATCCATTGAATATGTCACTGAAACAACACATGGGAGACTAAAATTCCAAGAAGCTGTAGATCAAGTGAAGCTACAAGGTGGGAAATCATTGGATGATCTTTCTTTCAAGTTGGAATCAGATTTTGACATACTTGCTAGTGCTTTGAAATCAAGAGAAATCTTTTGTCAGTTGGAGCAAATTGATGGCAATTTTAAGCTAAACCCATCAATGGAGGAATGGGAGAAGGCCATAGCTCTAAAGAGTTGTTTGAAATGTTTTAATGATATCAAAGGAACTCAATCCATTACTGTAAGTTTGTACTTTCCGATGCTTTGTGACATATACAAGAAATTTCTTCAGCTGGAAAAGAGCAATCATTCATTTCTTACATTGATGAAGAGGAAATTTGATCGCTATTGGAGCTTATGTAATTTGGAATTAGCTGTTGCATCTGTTCTTGATCCAAGGTTAAAATTTAAAATTGTGGAGCTCTCATATATTGTGATTTATGGCCATGACAGTTAGATGCAACTGAACGAGTTTCATAAAGTTCTCACAAATGTTTACTGTAAATACACCAATGGAGCTAGAAATTCGATTGCATCCACTTCAATATTGGATGATTCCAATTCTTTGACAACAGAGACTACAAATGATTGCATTTTGGACTCCTTCAATAACTTTTTACCCTCATGGAAGTCAGAGCTTGAGGATTACTTAGGTGAGTCAGAGCCTGCACTTCCCTTAGATGGAGACATACTTGGTTGGTGGCGTGTTAATTCTCTAAGGTTCCCTACTCTTGCAAAGATGGCTCGTGATCACCTTGCAACGTTGGTATCAGTTTCGATGCCATGTTCGGTTGTTGGTGCCATGATCACACATTCAAGCTACAATAGCTTGGACCCTGATAGCATGGAAGCTTTGGTATGCAGTCAAAATTGGCTGGAAACTCTTAAAGAAAGTAAGTCATAACTCTTAATTTGTTTATATGCTTTCATTTGATCTTCTACACTTCACTGAGAGAGTCTAATATATTCTTTAAAGCTACATTATTCATCACTTAACTAAGTTCATTTACTATCACAGATGAGGGAGAAAATCATGAACTCACACAAAATACGGTAGGTACTGTACATGAATTATGATTAGAAGCTATCTCCATTGAATTTTGTTTTTCATACACCATGAAGACTGAACTGCCTTGATGCATTTTCATTTCATAGGAAAAAAGGAAAAGGAAGATGGATGAGGAGGACACTTATGTGGTAAAAAGTTTCAAACCTTCGAATTGCGGAAAAGCTAATAGTACCAAAGACATTGCCAAAGATTCCAACAACAATGGTAATTGAACTACACTTATTATCATTAACTATTATAGTACTCAAACTCGGCTGTCAATGTGTTTATTTAATTTGAAATTAATTAAGCTGTTGAAATATCATATGGTAATCTATCTTATTTTAATTGGATGATGTCATAAGAGGTAAGTACATACCTTAATTTGATTATTTAATTTGCTATTTTATTTTATTTTCCCTTATTTCTAATCTTGAATTGAATCTAGAAGAGCTGTAAATAGTGAAAAGTTGCAAAAATTGGTGTAAGGAAGAAACTAACAGTGGAAATAAATACAAAGCTTCCAACAAAATGGTAAGAAATTTAATATTTTTTTTTTCACGTTACAGTATTCCTATAATATCTAATCTCATTGTTATTGTTATTTTTACGTTAACACAAGTAAACGCATCGTATATCCAAATCCACACTTAAACTTAAATACTCGAAAAGACAAAAATAACCATTCATTTTAATTTTAAAACAGCAAATAGACCCACAAGACACGGGCAATGACGTCGAGACTCGATGAAAGGGCGTCGCGGCGTGAAACTCGGGGTCTTGGCTGCTACTTTGGGCCGGCGCTAGTGAACTTGGTTTTGGATCAATGCGTGATTAGAGATTTTTTTTTTAGAGCATCCGTGATTAAAACTTATTCTTTATAAAATTGGGAACAAGAAAATAATATATTTTTTGTAAAGAAGAATAGCCACTAATTTTGTTTATAAAATATTTATATTTTATCAAGGATGGAACTATTATCTATTATTATTAATAATAATATTATTTAAGTATAATAAATTATAATTTTGTTAAGCAAAAAAGATAAGCGGTAAGTAGAAAATTGAATCAATATTAGGTCATAATTAAAATATCCATTTTTCTAAATTTTTAATAAAAATGCAAATAAAAAAGAAGTCAATGAAAATGAATAGAAGATGGAAAGTGGGAGGAAGTGTAGAAATAGACTAAACTTTGGAAGAATCTTTTTGCAAAACATAAAAAGTTATCCCACTAGAGACTTTGAGAGACCATGCCTACCCTTTTTCTTTTTCTTTTTTTTCTAATAAAGGAAATTATTATTTAAATTTTTAATAGTGTTTTTTTATTTAACAAGTGAAATTAAAAATAATTATCTTTTATTTATTTTTTAGTTTTTAAAATATTATTTTGAAATAAATAATAATTTGGCACATAATTAAATCCAAGTGGAAAAATGAAAAAGGCTGTATCACATTATTTCCACGAAGGACAGGAAAAGAAGAAAATCCAAAGTTGAAACAGTGTATTCAGCGTGGGGTTTCTCCAACAATCAATGACGCGCGATTGCTTTTACTTTGGAATAAACTAACATTTAATCTTTGAATTTGATATTTTTTAAATTTAGTCCTTAATTTTTTAATTTATTTTAATTTTAGAATTTGATAAATTTTTATTTTGATTCATGTAATGACATGATAATATAATATTGTATTATGTTATCACTTAAAAAAATATATTTTTCTTTCTATTTTAAGAGTTTTTACTTACTTTTGTAGCACGTTTTTTTAATTTTGCTTATAGAAATAACGTTAGTTTTACAAGTGACTTTATGAATGATTTTGTTATTGTATTCTCTAGTTTGGAGAATGCTCGAATCTTTTTTTGATTTTTACACGTCGCTTTGGACCATCTGTAATTGATTTTCTTATCCCATTAAATACTTGTAATCATTCTATATATGTTGTTCTTGAGTTATGACAAACTCAATTGTCAACATGTCGGGTCATGATGCTCTATTGATACTGAGACTAAAGTTTATATTGTGTTGTTGGAGCTTATCATTTACTATCTAATATGAGTGTTTGTTATTTTTTTCTCTAAATTATATGATTCCCTTCAATAATTAATGAATTTACTTTTAAAAATATATAATTTGTTTTTATAAAAAATTAGATAATATCATCACACAATTTTAGAATACAAAACCATCACGGATCAAAATTGTTAAATTCTAGTATTAATGTAGGCAAAAAGAAAAATCAGAGACTAGGTTGAGATATTATTTAATTTGCAGGCAGGTCATTTGTAGGAAGCAAAAAGAAAAGTCAAAATATAAACACTGAGTATTCCGCGTGAGTGTTCAATGACGCACTTTTCCTACTGCTTTTGCTTTTCCTGAGTCATCATCTTGCTGCCTTCACTTACTTTTCTACCATATTTCTCTTCTGCTTTACCCAAACTCTGTTGAATCTCACCTTCTTTCATGGCTTCTTCTCCTTTTGACACCGACACCGCCTTGAGATTGTTACTATTCTGCGCTGAAGCTATTGAAGATGGGGATCTGAAAAGCGCCGATGCGTTCCTTCAGAACATCTTGGTTCTTGCTGATGAAAGTCCCTACTTATATGAAAGCAGAATGGTGAGATATTTTGCGGACGCTCTGGTTCGCCGAGCCTACGGACTGCATCCTGCTTCTTCCTACAACACTTTCCCGGGGAATCCTGCACCATATTATCATTATAACGGCTACGGTATTAATGGCGTCATAAAAAAAGTTATCGATGATGCTTTGATGGGAAACAGGCGATTGCACCTCATTGATTTCTCCATCCCGTATTACTATTTTGACGGTTCAGTTCTTCGTACACTACCGTCCTTCTCCGGCGGTCCTCTACTCGTTCATGTAAGTTACATACTTCCACCATTTCTGAAAAAATATGTAGATTTCAAACTCCAAATGGGGATTTTGACTAGGGATGCCGAGGTAGTTAATGTAAAGTTGGAGGATGAGTTGAAAGTGGTCTATGGCAATAGTTTGGCAGAAGTGGATGAATGTGAAATAGATTTCAAAAGAAGAAGAGAAGATGAAATGGTGGTGGTTTACTATAAATTTAAACTTGATAAGTTGGTAAGAGATGCAAAAGCAATGGAGGGAGAGTTAGTAAGATTGAAGGAGATAAATCCGACGATTGTAATCATGCTAGACTTTTATTCTAATCATAGCCACTCCAATTTCTTGACATGTTTGGAGGATTCTTTTCAGTATTACTCCAATACTTCCACATTAATCTGGCGTCAGCCGAACATTTATTTAAATGAGTATGAGTGGGACTGTAACAGAGATGAAAGTGAAGGTAATAATGTAATTAGGCGGCACCAAACTTTGAGTGAATGGCAACGTCTCTTTTCAATGGCTGGTTTTACTCGAATTCCATTAAACCACAACAAAGATAATCTTAGCGATGAAGGTTCTTTCTTTGGCCGTAATTATTATTGGTTGGACAATACAAATTTGTTAGAAACAATGGGGGAGGAAGAAGAGTGTTTGATTTTAGGTTACAAGGGATGTCGAATGTTTTTCTTATCGGCATGGAAACCCAAAGTTGAAGATGGACACTTCAATTCCATTTCCACCAACCATCAGTTTCGACAAGGTATTTTTTTTCTTTTTGTTATTTTGCAATTAAATTAATGGTTAAACGGACTAAATTATCAATTTATTGATTCAATCAAATCTTAAATTATATACCAATTTTTTATATAAATTTTTATTTGATGCATTGAAAATCTATAAATTTCTATATTAATTGCCAACCATATGATACCTCTTATACTAAAATAAATTATTTTAAAATTACTAAAAATAAATAAGTTAAAATAAATTATTTTAATTTTCTATATTTTTTTTCACTCAATTGAGCGTTTAAATATTAAAATTTCAATCAATTGAAGGATTTTTTTATTAAAATTTACGGTCAATTAATAAATGGTAATGGTTACCTTTTTGTGTTATTTTCACCACATGGCATGGTAGGATTGTGACACATGGTGAAAATTAATTTTTTATTAAAAATAATAAAAATCATAATCATTATAAAAAATTATAAAAATTTCAAAAAAAGTTATTTTAAAAATTACAAAAAAAAATATTGAAAATATAGAAAAGTGCACAAAAATGATAAAATTATTATAAATAAAAATAAAATAATTAAAAACTTACAAAAATATTAAAATTAAAAATTATATAAATTGGAAAAAATTAAATATTGTAAAAAAATATGAAAAATATTTAAAAACATAGAAAATAATTAAATTTTAATAAGTTAACAAAAAATTATAAAATTTTATAAAAAGTATAAAAATTATAAAACAATTTAAAAATATTAGACAAAAAATATAAAAATATAAGAGAAACTAAGTTCGGAAAATAAGTTGAGAAGTCAAGTGACAACTAAGGTTTGTATATAAAATTGTAGATATTTATATATATATTTCAAATATTTGATATAATTTTTATTTTTTAAAATTTTCTATTATTTGTTGAAATTTTTTTGTAAATTTATACAATTTTTTTTTTGCATTTTTGTAATTTAAAATATATATTGAGGACATTATTGGTTTTAATGACATTATTAGTAATAAGTTGAATTAAAGAGAAAGTGACCAAATTAATAAAAGTCGATTCTTTTGTCCTTTCCTTCACTTATTGATATGTTTTTATGTTTTTTTGACTAATTATAACATTTTCATTGAATGGAATATCTTTGTAGGTTTCAATCCAAATCCTTTACCTCTTCAACCTCTTCAACCTTTTATAGAGGTATTACCTTTACATTTAACTCTCTTTTTTTTATTTCCATACAAAATATTTATTGTTCATTATTGATAAATTTTAGTCAAAGGTTAATGTGAATATGTCATAATTGCACTTATTTGGAAATAAGAAATAAATTTAATTTTTTTACCCTAAAATCTGTCAAGTCGAGCTATATTGTAGGAACAAAATTTTAAACTCTTCTACTTAAGTTTATTCAGATCAAGTTTGGACCAACTCAACTAGTATATTTTAGTGTACCAAAAATAATTAAAATGTTATAAATATATTAATATTTATAATTTTAATTAAATTTTAATAAAAACTATTGATTTTATTATTAAAATAATTTTAATTCAAGTTATCCAGTCCTTAATAAAATTCACGTTATACAAGACTAAGCAAATAGTCTATCTTTTGAATTATTTTTTTACAATAACTAAGTATAATTTTTATTTAAATTTAATTTTAAAAATTAAAATATTAATATACTCATATTTGAAATATTTTAATTTTTAAAATAGTAAAATGAACTATTTTAGGTACACTTGATTCAAATGAGCTTTCAAATTTTCTTTTTTGCTCAATCCAACTTCAACTTATGAATATCTCGAACAAATCAAATTTATTTGAATAGGTATAATCATGAAATTATATTTTTAATTTGTTTAAATTTATGAATAACTAACCAAAAAAAAGTCACCTTTCAATTTTGATTATCTTTATCAAATTAAAAGTGCAATGTCAAAATTCTTTTCATTTAGAGTGTTATTTCAAAATTTATTTGTGGTAATTACTTCTTATTTAATAAATTTGCAGGGCTTGACATTGAATCGATTAGCTGCTTTTTCTGAGATATATGACATATTAAAATATTTAGGTTGTAGATATAAATTTTTATTAGTTTTAACATGGGCTTTTAAAGTTAACAATATACGTGAAACTACGTGGGGTTCAAATGAGAAATTTCCTTTTTCTACCCAAAGTACTTATTGTTATATGAAAGATTACAAAACTTATCAATTTATGCATCATTGTGAAAAACGGAAGCTTGTGAGCATCAGTGTCAAGAAAGCATTTGAATCAAGGGACGGCTACCATTTTGAACCATCTGTTGCTAAGCTTGACAAACAAGACCACCCAAATTTGTTAAATGTAAAGGATTATAACATAGATGTTGTTGTTGCCATCTGTCTGCAAAATCGTCACACAAGTAATGAAGTTTATATAGTAGAATTTTGTTGGCCTGCAACTGAGAGTGAAATATCAAAATCTTTAGCTCTTCGTATCTTCGATGACTTGAAACATATGAAGGCAACGTTTGTAACTGTAAAAGTTCAAGGCACCGAAATTAAGTTCCAAGAAGAAGCCATTTCAAGCATTCCTACATCTTCAAACACAGCAATGCCTTTGAAAATAGCTGAAGAAGCAAGGGACATTCATGCAATAGAAATAAACGGGCATATTGAGCAGGTAATTACATTACCTTGTATATTCTTATATTATTTCAACGCTGAATTAATTATGGATTAGCATTTATGAGTCTAATATGATAATAACATTTGCTATAAAAAGGGGTGGTTCCTAATTTTGACTCTCCGATTTCTATACATTCTTGTTGCAGCTCCTTTTAATACACTAGAAGGGCCTTATAACCATGTAATTATTTATTCTTCCTTGTTAATAACATAGACTGGAAATCTAGTTTTTTTAAGCCTAATTAGTTCCATGGAAACCCATAAGGAAAAACTTACATCCAGAATGTAGCTTAATAAAATTAATTTCACGGTAAATCTAGTTACCTTTTTTACAATATTGGTGGAATATCTTTTCAACATTGTATTACTATGTTCTGCTTAAATATTGCATATAGATGTAGCATCAAATAGATTCTCCCTTTGGATAAAATATTGAAATCATATGAAGTAATATACATGATTTATTATTCTCATTTTTCATAGATTATTTTCAATGATAACTCAGATTGGGAAAACAAAACGAAACAAACAGAGAAAGTCGTGGTCTAAGGTTTGGGTGGACTTCGATAAGTTTGAAGAAGATGGAAAACAAGTGGCTAAATGTAAACACTGCCCCAAGGTGCTTACAGGGTCAAGCAAGAGTGGAACCACACACTTGAATAACCACTCGAAAGTATGTCCTGGTAAGAAAAAACAAAATCAAGAAAGCCAGTTGATACTTCCAGTTGATACCAATGAAAGAAGCTCAACATTTGATCAAGAAAGGAGTCACTTGGATCTTGTGAAAATGGTTATTAAGCATCAGTATCCATTAGATCTGGCTGGTCAAGAAGCCTTCAAGAATTTTGTGAAAGGGTTGCAGCCAATGTATGAGTTTCAATCAAGAGATAAATTGTTATCTGACATACATCGCATCTATAATGAAGAGAGAAAGAAACTTCAGTTGTATTTTGATCAGCTTGCTTGCAAATTAAATTTGATAGTAAGTTTGTGGAAGAACAATCATGGAAAGACTGCATATTGTTGTTTGATAGCACGTTTTATTGATGATGGTTGGGAACTAAAGATGAAGATTCTTGGCTTGAGGAAATTAGAGCATGTATATGACACAAAGGTCGTAGGTGGAATTATTCGGAGCTTTGTTTTGGATTGGAATATAAGTAAGAAAGTATGTTCCATAACTGTGGATAACTCTTTTCTGAATGATGGTATGGTTCATCAGATAAAGGAAATTTGTGTTAGTGAGCAGGGCTCCCTTTCTTCAGCTCATTGGTTCATCAGTTTCACACTTCTTGAGGATGGGTTTCGTGAGATGGATAGCATACTTTCAAAGTTATGGAAATCCATTGAATATGTCACTGAAACAACACATGGAAAACTGAACTTTCAAGAAGCTGTAAATCAAGTGAAGCTACAAGGTGGGAAATCATGGGACGAACTTTCTTTCAAGCTGGAATCAGACTCTGACATACTTGATAATGCCTTGAGATCAAGAGAAATATTTTGTAAGCTGGAGCAAATTGATGACAATTTTATGCTAAACCTATCAATGGAGGAATGGGAGAAGGCAGTAACTCTTCAAAGTTGTTTCAAATGTTTTGATGATATCAAAGGAACTCAATCCCTTACTGCAAATTTGTATTTCCCGAAGCTCTGCAACATGTATGAGGAATTTGGTCAACTAAAAAAGAACAATCATCCGTTTGTTATATTGATGAAGAGGAAATTTGGCAACTATTGGAGCTTATGTAATGTGGCTTTCACTATTGCAGCTGCTCTTGATCCAAGGTTAAAGTTTAGATCCTCATGTAATGAGACCTATGAACTTGAAAGTATGATGAAGCTGATAAGATTTCGTAAAGTTCTCATGGATGTTTACTTCGAGTATGCTAATGAAGCCAAAAATCTGAGTGCATCATCTTCGGTCTTGGATGATTCCAATTCTTTAACAGCAGAGACCACAAAAGATTGTATTGTGAGCTACTTCAGTAAATTTGCATCCCCAAGCAATGTTAAAAAGGTGGCTTCACAGAAGTCAGAGCTTGACTGTTACTTAGAAGAGACTTTGCTTCCCTCGGATGCAGACATACTTGGTTGGTGGCGTGTTAATTCTCAAAGGTTCCCTACACTTGCAAAGATGGCTCGTGATTTCCTCGCAATCCCAGTATCAGTTTCCGCACCATGTTCGAATATTAGTGCTATGACCACAAATCCAACCTACAGTAGCTTAGACCCTGAGAGCATGGAAGCTTTGGTATGCAGTCAAAATTGGTTGGAATCTACAAAAGAAAGTAAGTCTAACTTTGACTTTGTTTAGACCCTTTTATTTAGCTAGAGTTTATCATTCTATTTTCCTACACTTCAATAGAGGGTCTACTTTTTAGAGTTACATCAAGTTTTCACTTATATGAATTCATTTTCTATCACAGATGATGGAGAACATCATGAACCCATGCAAAATATGGTACTAATATTCATTCAATTCTTTTTCCAACAACATGGCTAAGAATTTCAAAAGATTAAATTACATTAATGCATTTTCATTTCACAGGATAAAAGGAAAAGAAAGATGGAAGAGAATGGCACTTCTACTGTAAAAGTTTTCAAAAACCGGAATCATGAAAAAGCTAGTAGTAATGGAGACATTGCTAGTGATTTCAACAAAAATGGTATTTGAACCATACTTGCCATTATTATCTGTTTTGCTACTTAAACTTGGTATCAATTGAACTGTTGAAATGCCAGATGGTAGTCTATCTTTTGACAATTGGATGGAGCCACAATGTTCTTCTTCAGAGTCTGTTGGTGAAAAAGCAGAGATCATGGAAGCTTCGGTTCGCAATCGAGATAGGTTGGAATCGTCAATAGGAAGTAAGTTCTTATGGAGAAACTAGTAGTTAAGACAAATCCAAAACTACTTAAACAATGATTTCCTTTAATATTTGGCAATGGCTCACTCCATTGTTAAGCAAAATTTCTTGATACAGAACCTAATCGTGGAAGAAACATTGCTGCCTCAATCGAAATTCCAAATGATGAACCATCATTCAACAGTAATCAATTGGATCAGTTTCAAAGCTCATCTTCTGAGTCTGATGAAGAGACAACATTGAGGGAGCAAGGGTCATGGTGTAGAGAGGTTCATACTTTATTTCAGTTTTTCTTTTTTATGCATATATTAGTATTCTTACATTATGAATTTTATTTTCTTGTTCTTATAGGATGTTCGGACATATTTAGTCTCAAGCTTTACAGACAAGGAGAAAAAACGATTAAATAGATGGGAAAGGAGTGAGTTGAGTGGGTGTGTTGCTAGTTTTAATTAGTTAATATCGGAATAAGAAGTGATCATTATAATCTAACTATATATATTAGAGTTTATGTTTCACGAAAAATCTAACTATAAATTAAAATTTACTTTTCACAGAAAATTGATTGGACGAGACAAGGAATTTAAATTAATGGGCGAGAAGTTAACACCTTTACTTATGGTGCCTCATTGTGATGAAACACTAATGAGGTACTATATCGATGATTCGGTAATTACTTATTACGTGATTGAGCCATAAATTAGTTTTTTAATTCGTATATTGGTATCATTTTTATAATTATAATTAGTGTTACATTTTACTCATCTTCAAAGTTAATAGTTCTACAATTTAATATTTTGATTGAAGATATACTAATGATATTAATTATTAATGTTATGTGCAGGTCGTTAATGCTTTTTTTAAATTGCTTAAGAAGAGATCCGACAAATATCCAAATGTATACATCAAACATTATTCGTTTGATCCTCAAATAGCTGTAAGAATTTTTATCTTGCCAAAAATTATTGGTATTTTAAAATAAAATAGTATATTGTATAAATTTATATAAAGAGAGTAACATTTAACCTGTATATTTTGCAATTACCAGACTTGCTTAATAAAAGGATCCAAATTAGAAGGTGAAGTATTAGCTTGGTTTAAAGCTGAGAAGTTAAGAGGGGTCCATAAAGTAAGCTCAAATTTTCATCATTGTAGCTTGTGATGTAATTTGGACTTAAATCATTATCTAACTGTAATTCTTTTTTTTATTTGTTTCTGTAGTTGTTTCTACCAATGTGTTTATCAGCACATTGGGTTCTTTTTTGTGTCGATACTAGAGAGAAGAAGATTTCATGGTTAGATCCGATACCATCTTCTCGGATAAAGTCTAATAATGTCGAAAAACAAATAATATTACAGTGGTTCACAAACTGTCTACTGCCAGAGTTTGGTTATAATGATGCAGATGAATGGCCATTTGTAGTGCGTACTGATATCCCAAAGCAAGAAAAGTAAGAATTCATTTTCCAAAACTTACAAGTTTTCTATATTTTTTTTACTTATTATCTTACAATTTTTTTTTCATTTCTTTTACTACAACTAAAGCTCGATTGATTGTGGAGTATTCGTGATGAAATATGGTGATTGCCTAACGCATGGTGATTTCTTTCCCTTTACACAAAAAGATATGATTTATTTCCGACGTTGTATCTTTCTTGATATATACCGTGGAAGGTTGCATGATAAAAGATAGACAAATTTGCCACTTGTTTTGGAGCTGAAATTCAATGGATGTGTTTTTTTTAATGTCTTTTTAATTTTGTTATATCTGACCCTTTTATGCACATATAGTATTTTCATCCTTAGATTTATTTAAATCTGGCATTTTTTTTCTGTACATAGTTTTTTGGTCCTTAGTTTTTTATGTACATAGTTTTTTTTATCACATTTTGCACTTTAATTTAGCTAAAGTTCAAACAATTGATTCCATTTTGGATGTTAAGTTTTTCTCTTTCTCTTTCCATTGTTGATGTTTTGGAGGCTAAATTTGTTATTAAACCAATAAAAATAGAAGTTAAAAGCTAAATTTATCATTATGCCATTTTAAAATTTGAAAAGCACCAAATTAAGATACAGGACTAAATCCATAACTTTCATAAACTACAGAGATCAATAGCAGAATTTAACTGTAAGAAAGCTTATCAGTAACACATATAAAGGTAAAAGTTTTAAGGTCGTATTAGTGGATTACATTTCTACTCTTAAAAAACTGGCATGGGTAACAGAATAACTAAACAGTAACTCGTGAACAAGCTTTTAACAGTAAAAATTGATGAAATTTTTAATAGAATGATTAATTCAAAAAATTAATTTATGGCTCAATCACGTAATAAGTAATTACCGAATCATAAACAACTAGATAAATGGCAAAAGAAATGTCAAAGGAATGAGTTAAATAAGTATGTTGCTAGCTTTGATGAGTTAATATTAGAATATGAAGTGATCATCATAATTTAACTATATAACAATGTTTATATTTCACAAAAAAATGATTGGACGAGATGTAGAGTTTACATTGATGGGTAATGAATTGGCACATTTATTCATGGTACCTCAAGATGATGAAACTCAAGAAAAGTACTATATTAATAATTCGGTAAGTAATTATCAAATGTATAGTGGTCGGGCATAAATTAATTCAGTAACTCTTATATTTGTAGCATTTTCATAATTATATTTTGTGTCATGCATTAGTTATCAAATTGTGTTCAATGTTATCATGTCTACAATTTAGCATGAAACTAATTGTAGATAAATCAATTATATTAATTTTTTATGTTATAATACAGGTTGTTAATGTTTTCTTCGAATTACTTAAGAAGAGATCCGACAAATTTCTAAATTCATACATCAATCACTATTCATTTAGATCTCATTTAGTTGTAAAAACCTTTATCTCGCCAAAATCTATTGATATTTAGAATTGAAATTGTTATTATTTTATAAACATTATATATAATAAAGTAACATATATTTTGCAACCATCAGATTCAATTGATAAGAGGATTCAAACCAGAACATGAAGTATTAGCTTGGTTTAAAGTTGAGAAGTTAAGGGGTGTACATAAAGTAAGCTCTCTGATTTTTATTTTTTTTTAATTTTCCTTTTAGCTTATAATTGAGATTTAAATTGTGTTTGTAAAATGCAAGTGATAAATTGCTTTCAATTACGATACAATAAGAAAACTCAAACCTGAAAATATTGAATGTTATTTAAATTTCTAACCATAACTAACAAAAACAAATGTAATGTTTTTTTTTTTTTTTTGTGATTGCATATGTTTTTACCATTGTGCTTATCATCACATTGGATTCTTTTATATGTTGATATCAAGGAAAAAATGTTTTCATGGTTGGATTCAGATCCGTCTTCTCAAATACTATCTTACCATTTCGAAAAACCTGTTAAAGTATTACAGTGTTTTAAAAGCTCTTTACTCCCAAAGCTTAGTTATAGTGATGCAAATGAATGGCCATTTGTGGTGCGTAATAATATCCTAAAGCAAAAAAAGTAAGTACTTTTCGTAATCTACAGCTTTATAACTTTTTATTTACTTGTTATCTTACAAATTTGTCTCTTTTTTTTTTTACTATAATGTGAAGCTCGGTTGATTGTGCGGTGTTTGTGATGAAATACGGTGATTGTGTTACGTATGGTGAATGCTTTCCTTTCAAACAAGAAGACATAGTCCATTTTCACTGTCGCATTTTTCTTGATATATATCGTGGAAGATTACATACAAAAAATAAAAATTGATGCATTGTTTAAGAACTCAAATTCAAAAGGACGTGAATTCGAATTTCTGAAATTTGATGGAAATTATTGTTTTTTAATGTATGCATGATACTTTCACTCACACATTTTGTCAATTTTAAAGTTAAATTATGATCATCTTCCACCATATTTGAGGACAATGTTTCATTAATTTTTTTATTTTTTATATTTTTAATATCATTTTTTTACCCAATATGATAAAAGATAGTATTTTTAAATTTAATTCTACTCCAATATATTTAATTTGATTAAGTATATTTGTTTAGTTCCTCTCAAATATCAATAATTCAATTTAAATCACTTTATTTTAGAGTCTAAAATAATTTCAATTTTTCTTACATATTTAAAAAAATCAAATCAACAATTTAATAAAATAATTTTATATCATATCAACCAAATTAAAAAAAATTATTTAGTTCTAATTTTAAAAAAACTCAATTAAGTTAGCCCTAAATATTTACAAAATTTATCAATTTAATTTTAATTCGAAAAGTTTAAAAGAAAGAAAAATATTTAAAAAGTTCAAAATATGTAAAACCTACACTAAAATAAAACCTACACTAAAATTGGATGACCATGTAAGTAATTTACCTTAAATTTTATTAAGGTAGCCAGATATTATGTGAACCAAATAGACACTTAGAAGTAAGGTAATCAAGCCTCATAATAGGGTTGGGTTGGGGGCGAGCCTATGTATTGTTTGAATACCATATATAGTTAATCAAATTTAACTCGATTTGAAATATAAACTTCAAAATTTATCTAAATTCACTTATATTTGTAAATAATTAGTCTAAACCATTTAATCCATCCATATTACTTTTCATATTACATTTATTTAATATTCAGCAATTATATATTTTTTAGTATTTTTTATTTTATTAAATTTTTAAATATAAAAAATTTAACATGTTCCACAAATATTCATTAAGCGTAATTTTAGTCATTCAAAGTTATTATTAATTATAGTATATGAAATTCATTATGTTTCATTTTCCATATTTTGTTGAGCCATTTTACACCATCTATATGAATAGCCTATATCTATCTACCATCTTAAACTAAAAAATTAACAAAAAAATTGAAGGGAGAAGCTTTATAACCTTGATGGATGATACATGGACATGGATAACACATAAAAATTAACAAAAACTTGATGGATGATACATGGATAACACATAAAAATATTGGTTTTATTATATATACAATTTTAATAAATAAAAATATATAAAATTTAAAGTGGATTTGAGTTAATCATTTACAAAAATAAATAAACTTTGATAAAATTTTAAGTTTATATTTCAGAACGAATTAAACTTGAATAAATATAAAATATGGACAGATTAAAGATACACTTTATTACGTGTCTCGACAATCTCTCCATTGAAGCTTTGCGAAAAAGGTTAACGAGGGGGGATGAATTAGTGAAAAGGTTATGCATTTTCTTCTCAAAATCTAACCATGTTGTGTGCTAGTTCCAAAATGCGTGGTAGAGCTAAAGCAATTATGGAGATATGATGAGATTACGACTGATAAAGCCAAATTGATATTCAGTGACCGTCTAGTGGAGTTGCAGATGGATCAAAAGAATTCCTTTATGGTTGAAGAATAAATAACTGAGAAGGATAGTGATGAAAGGATAATCTTAATAGAACTGAAGAAAATGTTTGGATTGTTCCGATAATAGGAAAATGTATACTTGAAACTCTAATTATGATTTAAATGTATACTTGAAATTTTAATTTTAATTTAATCATACGCATTTAAAAAAATAAACACATTAATTTATTTTTATATTGGATAAATATAATTATTCTTATATGCAATATATAAACATTAATTGATGTTATAACTATAATTTTATTAATAATTTACAAAAATCAAATCAAATCATAATTTTATATACAAAATTAAAATTTATATATAATTATATATTAAACTATATAATTTTAATTTTTAACCCTTAAATAAACGCATGTAAAAAGCAATGAGTGTATTAGGTGATAATTAAAATAGGAATAGAATAAGGAAAGTGGGAGGAGGTGTACAATTAAAATAAACAAAATATCAAATTAAAATTTTTGGAGAATCTTTTTGCAGAAAAAGTTATGCCACGAGGGACCACGCCTAGTCTTTTTTTTTTTCCTTTAAAACAGAAAAATATTATTTAATATTAAATTATGAAACACACTAATAATTATGTAATTTATTTATTATAAATTGATATAAAAATAAATATAGTTTAAGATATTATATATTTGATGTTTATAATCATATTTTTTTGGTTTTTGTAAAAAGATGAAAAAAAATGTCTTAAATTATAAATATTAATGACGCAAAACGAAAAAAGAGAAACTAGAAAGAGTGAGTATTCCGCGTGCTACTTTTGCTTTTCCTGAATTAGTTTCATATGAGATCTTGCCGCTTTCACTTACTTTTCTACCAAATTTCTCTTCAGCTTTATCCAAACTGTGTTGAATCTGAGCTTGTTTCATGGATTATGATCTTTTTGACACCGAAACCGCCTTGAGATTGTTACTATCCAGCGCTGAAGCTATTGAAGATAGGGATCTGAAGCGTGCCGATGAGTTGCTTCAGAAAATCTTGATTCTTGCTGATCAGAGAACGTACTGTTCTCGAGATCAAAGCAGAGTGGTGAAATACTTTGCGGACGCTCTGGTTCGCCGAGCCTACGGACTGCATCCCGCTTCTTCCTACTTCACTTTCCCGGTGGATCCTGCACCATATTATCATTATAACAGCTACCATATTAATGGAGTCATAAAAAAAGTTATCGATGATGCTTTAATGGAAAAGAATGCTTCGAATGGAAACAGGCGATTGCACCTCATTGATTTCTCCATCCCGTATTACAATAACTATTTTGAGGGTTCAGTTCTTCGTACACTACCGACCTTCTCCGGCGATCCTCTACCCGTCCGTGTAAGTTACATACTTCCACCATTTCTGAAAAAATATGTAGAGTTCTTCAGCCAAATGGAGTTTTTGACTAAGGATGCCATGGAACTTAATGTAAAGTTGGAGGATGAGTTGAAAGTGGTTTACGCCAATAGTTTGGCAGAAGTGGATGAATATAAATTAGATTTCAAAACAAGAAGAGAAGATGAAATGGTGGTGGTTTACTACAAATTCAAACTTCATAAGTTGGTAAGAGATGCAAAAGCAATGGAGAGAGAGTTAGTAAGATTGAAGGAGATAAATCCGACGATTGTAATCATGCTAGACTTTTATTCTAATCATAGCGACTCCAATTTCTTGACATGTTTCAAGGATTCATTTCAGTATTCCTCCAATACTTGCATATGCTGGGAGGAGTCGAAAAATGATTTTTATGGAAATGAGTATTGGTGGAACTGCAACAGAGATCCATGGGGAGATACGTACAATGATTTTGGTGGAAATGAGTATTGGTGGGAGTGCAACAGAGATGCATGCGAAGGTAATAATCTAATTAGGCGGCACCAAACATTGAGTGAATGGCAACGTCTCTTTTCAATGGGTGGTTTTAGTCGAATTCCATTGAACCACACGAAAGATGATCTTAGCGATGAGGAGAAATGTTTGTTACTTATAATGCGACATCTTCTTGTCAATCAAACTTCCCTAAAAATAATGGGGGAGGAAGAAGAGTGTTTGATTTTAGGTTACTAGGAATGTCGAATGTTTTTCTTATCGGCATGGAAACCCAAAGTTGAAGATGGACACTTCAATTCCATTTCCACCAACCATAAGTTTGAAGGTACTTTCCTTGACTTATTATTTATGTATTTAATTATTATTCTTGGATTAAAATTACTCTTATTTATTCTTACACTAACTAGTTATAACATTTTTATTGAATGGAATGTCTTTGTAGATTTCAATCCAAATCCTCTGTCTCTTCAACCTCTTCAACGTTTTCCAGAGGTATTAACTAAACATTTTGTACCTAAAATAGTATATAGATATATAAACTTTTGTACCTAAGTTTATTTTACTATACCAAAAATAATTAAAATATTAAATATATATTTATATTTATATTTTTAATGAAAATTATTGATTTTATTATTAAAATTTCAATTCACGCTATCCAAGACTAAGCAAATAGCCTATGCTTGTACCTGTTTAACTGCATTTGGGTAAGTCGGCTCGAATTATTTTTTATAATAAAATATAATTTTTATTTAAATTTTTAAATTTTTAAATAATAAAATGAACTATTTTAAGTAGTCTAGATTTCATAATTTTTTTAGCTTAATCCAGCTTGATTTATGAATATCAAGAATTAAATTTGATTGAATAAGTATAATTGTGACATTATGTTTTTAATTTGTTTAAATTTATGAACAACTAACAGGAAAAAATCACTTTAAGTTTTAATTATCTTTATCAAATTAAAAGTACAATGTCAAAATTATTTTCATTTAGAGTGTTATTTTAAATTTTCAAACTTTGTTTGTGATAATTGTTTCTTATTTAATAATTTTACAGGGTTTGATATTGAATCGATTAACTGCACTTGCCGAGATACATGACATATCAAAAGATTTATGTTGTAAATACAAGCTTTTATTGGCTTTAACATGGGCTTCTAAGGTTAACAATTTGAATGAAATTATCTCGGATCCAAACAAGAAACATGCTTTTTTTATCCAAAGTAGTTCTTGTTATGTGAAAGACCAGAATGCTTATCAACTTATGTATTTATGTGAAGTTGGTACTACATTCATTGTTGACAAAGCACTTGAATCAAGTGACGGTTACCATTTTGAACCATCTATTATTAAAGACTATCCAGGTGTAGAGAATTGTAACATAGATGCTGTTGCAATCTGTCTACAAAATCGTTACACAAGTAATGATGATTATGTAGTAGAATTTTTTTGGCCTGCAACTAAGATTGAAAAATCAAAATCTTTGGCTCTTGATATCCTCAATGACTTGAAACATTTGAAGCCAGAGTTTGTAGCAGTAAAGATTCAAGGCATTGAAATTGGATTCCAAAAGGAAGCCATTTCAAACATTCCCACATCATCAAACACAATAAGGCCTTTGAAAATAGCTGAAGAAGGAAGGGACGTTCATGCAATAGAAATAAAGGGGCATATTGAGCAGGTAATTACATTTCCTCGTATATTCTTATATTATTTCAACACTGAATTAATTATGGATTAGCATTTATGGGTCTAATATGATAATAACATTTGCTCTAAGAAGGGGTGGTTCCTAATTTTGACTCTCTAATTTCTATACATTCTTCATCAAAGGATGTTGCAGGTCCTTCTAACACACCAGAAGGACCTCATAACCGGGTAATTATTTATTCTTTCTTGTTAATATAATATTCTAGTGGATAACTGATTTATAATTTCTCTTCGGAAGATGTTATTTTAATTACTTTTTTACACTTCAATTATTCATCTTTCACATCTAAATCCATCTAATTGGTCTAAAACTTAAAATCAAGTGTTTTTCAATCTAATTAGTTTCAAAAATCAAATGAGTTATATAAAGTAGTAAACATGATTTATTATTCTCAATCTTCTTAGATTGTTTCCAATGGTGACCCTGAGATTGGCAAAGCAAATAAGGAAAAAGTTCCAAGAACCAAACGGAAAAACTTGAGGCCTAAGACTGGCAAAGGAAATAAGGAGAAACTTCCAAAAACCACACAGACAAGGTTTGTTGGCACATAATTAAATTAACCTTGCACAAATAAATTATGAAAAGTTAGAAGAGTGAAGAGACTTGAATATGAAAAGTGAAAAAACTTGAATATGAATAGTGAAGAGACTTGAAGATGAAAAGTTAAGACGCTTGAATATGAAAAGATACACACATGCATGAATAGTCACAACTCCTAGCATATAGTGATATAGATGAATAGTCACTTACAACTCCTATATAAAGAGTTGTATGTGATGAAAAATTATTAACTTTGTGTGCTTGAAATAAAAGATTATTTGAAAGAATTTTTTCATACAAAATTTATTTCTCTTCTCCATTATATTCTTTATCATTTTCTTTGTTTTATTTCTCCAAATATTAATCATTCAACTACAAATTGGTATCAGAGCCTTGTTCGATCGAAATGAACAATTCTATTCCTCTTTCTTCCGTTCCCCAATTAACCAAAGAAAATTATGGCAAATGGAGTATCCAAATGAAGGCTCTTCTTGGATCTTTAGAAGTTTGGGAGATTGTTGAAAAAGGTTATAATGAAGTTGAGGCTGAAGAGGAGGAATGATTAACACAAGTTCAAAAAGAGAGTCTAAGAAAATCAAGGAAGAAAAATCAGCAAGCCTTATTTTGGATATATCAAGGAGTTCAATCATATGAAGCGGCTTGGGAAAAAATAGCTTGTGCCACCACGGCAAAACAAGCATGGGAATTTTTACAAAATTCATTCAAAGGAGATGAAAAGGTGAAAAGAGTTCGGTTGCAAACTCTTCGAGGAGAGTTTGAAAGATTGCAAAAAACAGAGTCAGAATCAGTTTCTAATTACTGTTCACGGGTTTTGTCCATAGTCAATCAATTAAAAAGAAATGGTGAAACTATGGATGATATTCGTGGTGTTGAGAAAATCCTCCGTTCTTTAGATTCCAGATTTGACTACATTGTGGTTGCCATTGAAGAATCAAAGGACTTGAGTACCATGACTATTGATGAACTCACAGGTTCGTTGCAAGCCCATGAAGAAAGATTAAACAAGAAGAAAAAGGAAGTAGATCTAGATCAAGCACTCCAGTCAAAGTTGTCTCTAAATGAGAATAAGGGAGATTTTAAAAATCAAAGAGGGAGAGATCGTGGTCGTGGAAGAGGAAGAAATTTTAGAGGAAGAGGCTCAAATACTCGTGAAAGAGGTGAAGATGTAAGCATGGAGAATGGATGGAAAGAAGCCAACCAAAGTCAAAATTTTAGAGGATCACAAAGAGGACGTGGACGTGGAAATCAAAGAGGAAGAGGTCGTGGCTATTTTGAATGTTATAATTGTCGCAAACCTGGTCATTTGGCAAGTGAATGCTGGTACAAAAAAGAAGAGAAAAATGAAGCTAATATAGTACAAAATAATCAAGAGCAAAAGCAAGAAACTTTGTTGCTCGTATCTCATGATGGAGAGATTGATGATGTCTGGTACATAGACAGTGGTGCTAGCAAGCATATGACAGGCAACAAAAATTTATTTTCGAAGTTCTTTGAATCTGATTGTGGAGAAGTAAAAGTAGGAGATGGAAAAGCTTACAAAGTTAGCGGTGTTGGTGAGTTGGAGTTCAAAACAAAGCAATGAAGGGTAGAGAAAATGTCTGAAGTTTATTTTGTTCCTGGTCTTAAAAATAATCTGCTTAGCGTTGGGCATCTTTTGAAGAAGGGGTATGATATTCATTTCCGTGACATGGCTTGCTATTTATCAAAGAAAAATCAAGTTGTTGCTAGAGTTGGAGTGGCATCAAATAATCTTTTCTCTCTTACCCTTCAAAATCAGAATATGTCTTGTTTTATTGGTGCTCATAAAGGAATTTCAAAGTTATGGCATGATAGATATGGACATTTAAACTATAGAAATTTGGAGATGCTTTCAAGGAAGATGATGGTTAGAGGTTTACCAAAAATTGATCGGCTTGATGATGTTTGTGAAGCATGTCAACTTGGAAAGCAACACAAAATTGCTTTTCCTTCTCAATCCTCGTGGAAAGCAAGAAGACCATTGCAACTTATTCACTCAGATCTTTGTGGTCCAATGACAGTTTCATCTTTAAGAGGTAATCGTTACTTTATCTCTTTCATTGATGATTACTCAAGAAAGTTATGGGTGTATTGTGTCAAAGAAAAATCAGAGGCTTTTCAGAGATTCAAAGATTTCAAGGCAGAAATGGAGAACTTTACTGGGTTGAAAATTAACACCTTGCGTACAGATCGTGGAGGTGAATATTTTTCAAAAGAATTTGAGAAATATTGCCGAGATAGTGGCATCCGGCATGAAATGACAGTCCGCCATACACCTCAGCAAAATGGTGTGTGTGAAAGAAAGAACAGAACAATTATGGAAATGGCTAGATGTCTTCTTAAGAAGAAGAGGTTATCAAGAAGATTTTGGGCTAAAGCTGTTTCCTGTGCAGTTTATCTTATAAACAGATCACCGACAAGAAGCTTGGAGAATTGCACACCACATGAGGCGTGGTATGGTATAAAGCCTAGTGTTAGTCATCTTAGAGTATTTGGGAGTGTTGCCTACTCTCATATTCCAGATGCAATGAGAAGCAAGTTGGATGACAAGTCAGAGAAATGCATTTTCATTGGCTATAGTGAAAGAAGTAAGGCATACAAGTTGTATAATCCGGTGACAAAGAAGATTGTGATAAGCCGAGATGTTCGGTTTGATGAAAATTCCATGTTTGAAGATATGGAAGTTGAAAAGGAAAATTTGCCAATTTTTCCTTTTGAACTTGAAGAAGAATAAGAGGCAGTAATTGAGAATGCTGAAGATGATGCTCAAGTAGAAAATCCTCCTGCTTCCCCAAGTTCTTCATCAAATTCTTCTTCATCCAGCCCGATCCGAAAAACGAGAAGCATCCAAGAGTTATATGATGTAACGGATGAAGTTGTGCAAAATGATGCTGTATTCTTTGCCTTCTTTGTAGGAGAAGATCCAATTTCTTTTGATGATGCATATCAAGAAGAAATATGGAGGAAAGCCATGAAAGAAGAGATTTGCTCAATTGAAAACAATGATACATGGGAACTCACAGATTTACCGCCGCACAAGAATTCAATTGGAGTCAAATGGGTGTACAAGACCAAGATGAATCCGAATGGCTCTATCAACAAGTACAAGGCAAGACTGGTTGCAAAAGGATACAAGCAAAAGGAAGGAGAAGATTTTACAGAGGTATTTGCTCCAGTTTCAAGACTTGAGACAGTTCGGTTACTTATTTCTCTTGCTGCCCAAAACAATTGGAAAATGTTCCAAATGGACGTAAAATCTGCGTTTTTGAATGGTGTTCTCAAAGAAGAAGTCTATGTTGATCAACCACCAAGGTTTGTCAAAAAAGGAGAAGAAGAAAAAGTTTACAAGTTGAAGAAAGCTTTGTACGGGTTGAAGCAATCACCCAGAGCATGGTACAGCCGCATCGATTCTTATTTTCAGAAATGTGGATTCCAGAAATCTCCATATGAGCATACTCTCTACATCAAAGGCAATTATCAAGGAAGATTCATGGTTGTAAGTCTCTACGTTGATGATCTTATTTTCACAGGAAATGATGTGAAGATGTTGAAAGAATTTCAGCACTCAATGATGGCAGAATTTAAGATGACAGATTTGGGAGAACTTCATCATTTTCTTGGCATTGAAGTTCATCAATCCGAGAAAGGAATTTTTATTTCACAAGAGAGCTACGCAATGGAAGTTCTAAAAAAATTCATGATGGAAAATGCGAATCCAGTCTCTACTCCATGCATTACAGGTCTGAAGTTATCTAAAGAGGGTGAAGGAAAGCTTGTCAATTCCACCATATTCAGAAGTTTGGTTGGGAAGTTAATGTATCTGACTTCGACAAGGCCTGATATCGTGTATGCTGTTAGCTTGGTAAGTAGATTCATGGAGAAACCTTACTCCAATCACTGGGAGGCTGCCAAGAGAATATTGAGGTATGTGAAGGGAACCATTGATTATGGAATTTTCTATAAAGCTAATACATTAGTTGATCTCATTGGTTATACGGATAGTGATTTAGCAGGAAGCATTGATGATAGCAGAAGCACTTCTGGTTATGTTTTTTTACCTTGGTAGTGGTGCAGTTTCATGGAGTTCAAAGAAACAATCAATTGTGGCGCTTTCGACTACAGAAGCTGAATATATCGCTGCATCTTATGCAGGATGTCAATTGATTTGGTTACGTGGAATTTTGGAAAGTCTTAAGCAGAAGCAAAGCAAGTCAACAATTTTGTTTTGTGACAATAGTTCTACTATTTCGGTCACAAAAGATCCAGTTCTTCATAGAAGGACAAAACACATTCGCATTCGATATCACTTCTTGAGGGAACTAGTGAATAATGGTGATGTTCAAGTTGAATATTGCAAGACGGAATATCAGATGGCTGATATCTTCACAAAGCCTCTAAGTGGACAAGTCTTCAAGAAAAATTTTGAAAGGTTGGGAGTTCAAAGCAAGTTTAATTTAAGGGAGCCATTGTTGGCACATAATTAAATTAACCTTGCACAAATAAATTATGAAAAGTTAGAAGAGTGAAGAGACTTGAATATGAAAAGTGAAAAGACTTGAATATAAATAGTGAAGAGACTTGAAGATGAAAAGTTAAGAGGCTTAAATATGAAAAGATACACACATGCATGAATAGTCACAACTCCTAGCATATAGTGATATAGATGAATAGTCACTTACAACTCCTATATAAAGAGTTGTATGTGATGAAGAATTATTAACTTTGTGTGCTTGAAATAAAAGATTATTTGAAAGAATTTTTTCATACAAAATTTATTTCTCTTCTCCATTATATTCTTTATCATTTTCTTTGTTTTATTTCTCCAAATATTAATCATTCAACTACAAGGTTGCCGTCTGAGGTTTGGAAGCACTTTGTTAAGTGTGAAAACGTAGAAACGGGCGAAGAAAAATCCAGATGTATACATTGCTCCACGGAGCTTACAAGGAAAAAAAAGAGTGGAATCAAACACATGAAAAACCATTTGAATTACCACTGTCCAGTAATGAAAATACAAAATCAAGAAAGGAGTCGCTTGAATTTTGTGAAAATGATTATCAAGCATGGATATCCATTGGATATGGCTGATCAAGAATTCTTCAAGAATTTTGTGAAAGATATGCAACCCATGTTTGAGTTTCAATCCAAAGATATTTCATCTTACATACGTAGCATCTACAAGGAAGAGAAGGAGAAACTTCAGCTGTATTTTGATAAGCTTGGTAGTAAATTCAATCTGACAGTAAGTTTGTGGAAGAACAATAGTGGAAAGACTGCATATTGCTGTTTGATGGCACATTTTATTGATGATAGTTGGGAACTAAAGATGAAGACTCTTGGCTTGAGAACTTTGGAGGATATATATGACACAAAAGCTGTTGTTGGAATTATTCAGAGCTTAGTTTCGGAGTGGAATATAGGCAGTAAAGTATGTTCCATAACTGTGGATAACTCTTTTTTGAACGACAGTATGGTTCGTCAGATAAAAGAAAATTGTCTTAATGACCAAGGCTCCCT
Source organism: Gossypium hirsutum (assembly GCF_007990345.1). NCBI lineage: Eukaryota > Viridiplantae > Streptophyta > Magnoliopsida > Malvales > Malvaceae > Gossypium > Gossypium hirsutum. Next base: position 1,102,012 of record NC_053425.1, read on the forward strand.
TTCTTCAGCTCGTTGGTTCATCAGTTTCACACTTCTTGAGGATGGGTTTCGTGAGATGGATGGCATACTTTATAAGTTAAAGAATTCCATTAAATATGTCACTGAAACAAGACATGGAAAGCTGAAATTCCAAGAAGCTTTAAATCAAGTGAAGCTACAAGGTGGGAAATCATGGGATGATCTTTCTTTCAAGCTGGAATCAGACTCTGGCATACTTGATAGTGCCTTGAGATCAAGAGAAATATTTTGTAAGTTGGAGCAAATTGATGACAATTTTATGCTAAACCTATCAATGGAGGAATGGGAGAAGGCCGTAACTCTACAAAGTTGTTTCAAATGTTTTGATGATATCAAAGGAACTCAATCTCTTACTGCAAATTTATACTTCCCAAAGCTCTGCAACATGTATGGGGAATTTGGTCAACTAAAAAAGTGCAATCATCCGTTTGCTATATTGATGAAGAGGAAATTTGACTACTATTGGAGCTTATGTAATTTAGCTTTCACTATTGCATCTGTTCTTGATCCAAGGTTAAAGTTCAGATTCTCAGATAACGAGATCTATGATCTTGAGAATAAAATGAAAATGATCAGATTTCGTAAAGTTCTTCTGGATGTTTACTCAGAGTATGCTAATGAAGCCAAAAATCTGACTGCATCATCTTCAGCCTTGGATGACTCCAATTCTTCGACAACAGAGACCACAAAAGATTATATTATGAGCTACTTTAGTAAATTTGCATCTCTAAACGATGTTGAAGAGGTGGCCTCACAGAAGTCAGAGTTTGACTATTACTTAGATGAGCCTTTGCTTCCCTCAGATGCAAACATACTTAGTTGGTGGTGTGTTAATTCTCAGAGGTTCCCTACACTTGCAAAGATGGCTCGTGATTTTGCTTGCAATGCCAGTATCAGTTTCCGCACCAAGTTCGAATATTAGTGCTATGACCATAAATCGAGCCTACAGTAGCTTGGATCCTGAGAGCATGGAAGCTTTGGTATGCAGTCAAAACTGGTTGGAAACTACAAAAGAAAGTAAGTCTAACTTCGACTTTGTTTACAACCTTCCATTTAGCTAGAGTTTCAATAGAGGGTCTATTTTTTAGAGTTACATCAACTTTTCGCTTTAAATGAAATCATTTTCTATCACAGATGATGGAGAACATCATGGACCCATGCAAAATATGGTACTAATATCCATTCAATTCTTTTTCCTACAACATGGCTAAGAATTTCACAAGATTGAATTACATTAGTGCATTTTCATTTCACAGGATAAAAGAAAAAGGAAGATGAAAGAGAATGACACTTGTACTGTAAAAGTTTCCAAAAACCGGAATAATGAAAAAGCTAGTAGTAATGGAGACATTGCCAGTGATTCCAACAAAAATGGTAATTAAACCATACTTACCATTATTATTTGTTGTGTTACTTAAACTTAACTTGATATCAATGGAATTGTTGAAATGCCAGACCATAGTCTATCTTTTGATAATTGGATAGAGCCACAATGTTCTTCTTCAGAGTCTGTTGGTGAAAAAGCAGCGATCATGGAAGCTTCGGTTCGCAATCGAAATAGGTTGGAATCGTCAATAGGAAGTAGGTTCTTTATTTGATGCTTTTATCACTCATCTGCTTCAGTTTTCCAACCTTTATTTAGTTATTTATTTCTCATCTTGAACTGAATCCAAAAGGTTTGCAAGCTGAAAAGTTGCAAATTTGTTACTATGGAGAAACTAGTAGTGAAGACAAATCCAAAACTACTTGAACAATGGTTTCCTTTAACCTTTGGCAATGGCTCACTACATTATTAAGCAAAATTTTTTCATACAGAACCTAATCATGGAAGCAACATTGCTGCCTCGATCCAAATTTCAAATGATGAACCATTATTGAACAATAATCAATTGGATCAGTTTCAAAGCTCATCCTCCGAGTCTGATGATGAGACAACATTGAAGGACAAACGGTCATGGCGTAAAGAGGTTCATACTTTATTTCAATTTTTTCTATACACAATTACTTTTATGCATATATTAGTGCTCTTACATTGTGAATTTTATTTCCTTGTTATTATAGGATGTTCGGACATATTTAGTTTCAAGCTTCACAGAGAAGGAGAAAAAATGATTAAATAAATGGAGAATGAGTGAGTTGAGTGGGTATGTTGGTAGTTTTGATAAGTTAATATTAGAATAAGAAATGTCATTGTAATATAACTATATATATATATTAGAGCTTATGTTTCACAGAAAATCTAATTTATTTCACAGAAAATTGATTGGACGAGATGAGGAATTTAAATTAAAGGGCGAAAAACTAGCACCTTTACTCATGGTGCCTCGTAGTGATGAGACTCGGTTAGAGTACTATATTGATGATTCGGTAATTACTTCTTTTTTTTAATTCGTATATTAGTTCTATATTGACAAACTAATTATATTAATTATTTGCTTTATATGTAGGTTGTTAGTACTTTTTTCAGATTGCTTAAGAAAAGATCTGACAGATTTTCAAAGAGATACATCGATCACTATTCATTTGATCCTCAGATAGCTGTAAGAACTTTAATTTTATCAAAAAGTTGGTATTTCGAATTAAAATTATTAATATATCTTATATAGGATTATATAGAAAGAACCATTTAACTTATATATGTTTTGCAATTATCAGACTTTCTTGATAACAGGATCCAAATTAAAACAAGAAGTATTAGATTGGTTTAAAGACGAGAAGCTAAGAGGTGTCCACAAAGTAAGCTCAAAATCATTTTCTACATGTTTTAAAATTTCATTATAGTTTGTGATGTAATTGGAATTTTAATTGTGTTCATGATTATAGAAGTAATAGATGTAATTTTTTACGTTATAGTAAGAAAAACCAATCGTAATCTAAATCGTTGATCGTTATCGATAATAATTGTTTGCTTCTTCTTCTTTTTTTGATCTGTGATTGTAGATGTTTTTACCAATGTGTTTATCAGCACATTGGATTCTTTTCTACGTCGATACCAAAAAGAAGAAGATTTCATGGTTGGATCCAAGACCATCTTCTCGAATGTCTAATAAAGTTGAAAAAAAAAATAATATTGCAATGGTTTACAACTTTCCTACTGCCAGAGTATGGTTATAATGATGCAAAAGAATGGCCATTTATAGTACGCACTGATATTCCAGAACAAAAAAAGTAAGCATTCATTTCTAAAAAATCTGTAGGTTTTTTTACCTTTTATTTACTCATTGTCTTACTTTCTTTTCTTTTCTTTCCTACTACTACGTAAAGTTCTGTTGATTGTGGGGTGTTCGTGATGAAATACGCTGATTGTCTCACGCATGGTGAGTTCTTTCCTTTTACGCAAGAAGATATGGTTCATTTCCGACATCGTATTTTTCTTGATATTTACCGTGGAAGATTACATGGTAAAAAATATAGATAAATTTGACTTAAGGTTAAAAGGATGTATATTTTTTTTAAAAAAAGTTATTTCGAACTTGATGAAATATTTGTTATTGTCAAATTTGTTAAAATCTGAACTTTTTTTATGGACATATAGTATTTTCATCTTTAGATTTGTACTTATTTTCTACAGTGAAGTGTAATGGTTAAAGGTGAAAAGCAATGGATATGACTCAACAATAGAATGAGATTTTGCCAAATTTTAGTTGAGTTATAATTGTTTTTGAGAAATAAAATATTTATTTTACAACTGATGATATGAAATAATAAAAATATATATTTAAATAATGTTTAAATTCATTAATATTATATTTTCATAAGAATATAAAAAAAATAATTTAGTATAACTCATTATTAAATATTTGTTAGTAATTAATATAAATTATGTATAAAATTTAATTTGAATATATAATTTATATTTAAAATATTATTAAAATATAACCATTACAAATTTAAATATATAAGATCATATATTTAAAATATATTTCAATAAAAAATAATAATATAAATGTTACATAAAATAAAAAAAATTCACTCTATTCCATCCAAAGTTACAGACTTACAGGCAAGCATCTTATTTTAAGAGATGGTCAACGCTTTCACAATTTTCAATCTACTCTAATATGTTTAAGTTGATTAAATAAGTAAATTTTATTTTTAGTCCCTCCCAAATATCAATAATTCAATTTAAATCATTTTATTTTTTGGATAAATGAAGAAAATGCCCTCCTAAAAATTATTTATTTAAATTAAACCCTTTTAAAATAAAACTTTTCATTTTATCTTTTCAAAATTTTATAATTTTCTCTCATTAACAATTTAGTAACAAATTAATAATTAAATATTTTAGAGTCTAAAATAATTTCAATTTTTTCTTATATGTTTTAAAAAGAAAAATCAAATGAACAATTTAATAAAATACACTTTTAAATAATTTTACATCGTATCAACAACAACAAAATCTTACATTCTATTCAAATCAACCAAATAAAAAATATAACACTTGATATTATACTAAATAACCGTACATTCTAATAAATTTTAAAGTAAACTATTTGGGTGGTCACCCAATTTTAGGGTAGGTTCTATTTTGGTCATCCAATTTTAAAAACTTTCAATTTTATCACCAATGTAATCAGCCCAATTTGCCTGGGTCAAAGACCCACAAGCAAAAAATAATAAACATAAATAAAAGTACAGGTTTTTCTTTTTAACAGTCCATTACAAGACAAATAACACGCTTAATTTATAACTCAAACCTAAAACCCAAAATAAAAAACTCTAAGCCTAAAATTATAAGGCCCAAATAGCCCAAAAACTTAAACACTCTCAGAAACCCTAGGGTTCCCCTTTGTGCCGCAACCCCCACCCTCTAGCGCCACTCCCCTCTGTACCTCTACGTTCACACGCCACAGCTGGCCTCCGTACCTGCAAGGACAATAGACACAGAGGCAACAAAAGAAATCGTAGCAAAAAAAAGGGAAAATGTATTATCTTTTTTTCTTTTTCTTTTTTCGACTATAAAAAGCCATAACAACAGACATTGTATTTTTTACACACACACACAGAAATCAAAACAAAAAAAGAAAAAGGTGGTCTTTTATTCTGCGTTTCTTTTCATTTTTATTTCTCTATTTTATTATAAAAGAGAAAACAAAAAAAATAAAAGAAAGAAGTCGGACTTTACCTTACTATTTTTCGTGCTTGTGTCGCTGTGGAAGCCGAGGTTAGTCATTTCTGATGAAAAACGACCCCTTTTTTAGGCTCGAGGAGCCAAAAAGCCAAAAGTGGCCCCTTTTTTCTTTTCCGACCACGGTGGTCTGGCGATCAGAGTTTGGCTGGATTCCGAAAAGGGGAAGAGAGTTTTGTTGGTTTTTTTAGGAGGAAGGTTAAAATGAATTTTGAAGTAAAAAAATTGATTTAAATAGTAGGTGTGAAACAACGCTGTTTCACTTAGGAATGCCAAAACGACGTCGTTTTAGCTAAACAGATCCCTCCCAACCCGCTCCAACCTCAAGATCCGCGTGTTTTAGTAGAAGGGTCTAATTGCACTTTTAGCCTTTCCGATTTTCAATCCGTTTGCGATCCCCTTTTTTTTCTTTTTCTTTTTCTTTTTTAAAAATTTACCTCATAATTTCTTTTACTTCAATTTGGTCCCATGAAGAACGGCGCCATTTTAGGGACGAGGGATAATTCTCCATTTAGTCCTCACTCCTTTATGCGTGTTTTATTTTGGTCCTATTTCGCTGTCATTATTAAATTCATTATGATTTTTACCTCTAATTTTATTCTGATTTCAATATAGTCCTTTGATTAATGTATTTTATTATTTGTTCATTAATTTTTCTATTACTCTTCATTTTTTAGTTAATATTATTTTTATTTTTATTTTTATATCTATTATTTATCTTTTTATATATAAATTTTAATATTTCATTAATATTTATTTCTTCAACCCTTTTTTTTATTATTAAAATTCATTTATTTATCTCCCTTTTACTTATATATATTATTTATTATTACTATCATTATTATTTTATCTATTATTATTTATTTATATATGTTTTATTACAAATGTGGCTTTAATTTTTTTATATTCTACTTTGATTATTTATTTTCAATATTTTTACAAACCATTCTCCTTATATTTATTTATGTACTTATTTATTTGTTTCTTTGCCTTATTTATATTTATTAGTATTTTCCTTTTAGTGTGTTGTTTTGTCATTATCGTTATCATTGTTATTATTTATTTTATTTATTTCATTCACCTTTGATTGTTAATATTGGTATTAAGTTGTATAATATGATTATTGCCGTTACGAATAATGAATTGTTTATTAGTATATTGATATTGTTGTCATTCATGGGTATAATGTTTTATTCACATACCATTTTTCCTTTTTAAAATATTGCATTAATTTTTACCCAAATTCGTAAAAAGGGAAATTTTTGAAAATAGGCAATGTTTCGCATTTTGGAGAAACGAGAAATTGTACCCTAACTTACGGGGTCTCGATTTTCTCCTTGAACCTAAAATAGCCAAATATCCTTTCAAATTTTAAAACACATGAATTTTAATTAAAAATAAAAGCAATATTCCACGTTTAGAAACTCGGGAAGGTCGTGCCCTAACTTACGAGGTTTCGATCTTTCTCGTTGGATCTAAATAACCGAATATCCTTTAAAAATCAAAGTACAATTTTAAAAATAAAACAATTAAAAGGCAAGCTTATTTGCAAAGGTTCAAATGTCGTGTACTAACTTACGGGATGTGACATTTTGTTATCCCGAGACGAAGGGCTTTTAATGCTCGTTTTAATTTATTCAAGCATTTTTTTAAATCAACATTAATAAAAAAAGGATCGTATTTTAAATTCTTTTCGAGTTTTTAACCTTCGACGTTAAGACATTAATTAATCAATTAGGTACCAATTTTGTGCGTTACGAGGGTGCTAATCCTTCTTCATACGTAACCGACTCTCGAAATTATTTTCTCGAATTCCGTAGACCAAAATTGTTGTTTTAGTAAATCAAAATATTTTATTAAAACGATCAGTCACAAGGTGACCCGATCACACCTCATAAAAAAAATTGGTAACGACTCCCCACGTTCGTTTTTCATTTTTAAAATAAAAGTCGACCCCTTTTTCAAAAAAATGGTTTCGACAACCAATATTTTTAAAATTTAAAATTTTAGTCACCCACAGTTAAATGCTTAGCGTAAAGCTGAATAAAATTAATTTTGAACATTTACAAAAATTATCAATTTAATTTTAATTCAAAAATTTTAAAAAAAGAAAAAAATATTTAAAAATTTTAAAATACGTATAAAAGTTCAAAAAATTCCATACATTGCCAAAGAAAAAAGCTTCATCAAACTTAATGTTACGATGACAGAAGGGTTAAGACTTACCTTTTTAGCTTTTGCTTAATGGATTGAGAACGGAGTGTTGTTGCAACTGTTAACTATTGTCTTTGTGCTTTTACCTTGTTGAATCTAAACCAAAGGTGATAACATATCCCCACTTCTCTTTCTCCTTTCTTCATCATTCGGTCTTCGACACTCGAGATATGGATTGAGATATTCTGCTATAAAATTGTTTGTCTCACGTATTGTAAAAATATCATGGAGACTCTAGGTGTTAGATTTTATTTTACTCCTACTAAAAAATGGATAAATTAGCCTCTGTATATTATATCAAAGAGTAAACTAGTCCTTTCTGTTATAAATTTCATTCATTTTTACCATTAAAAACTAGCATGAGTAACAGAACAACCAAATAGTAATACGTGATGTGCCACGTGTACCTCATGTTGACATACAAAGACTGGTTTTTACTAGTGAAAATGGATGGATTTTTTAACAGAATAATTAATTTACTCTTTAATCTAATACATAAATACTAATTTGTCCGTTTTTGGAGTAGAAAGAATAAAATGCAATCTATCTTCTAGTATAAGAGCCTCCACAATACTTTTCCCTCTCACATGCTTATAATTAAGATTCATTTAAGATAAACGATTCCACTCAACTGCTCATGAAATTTACTACATGATGTATCTATACTACACTCGGCTTCAGACCTCCTTGTAGGGGACTTGGACTTTGAGATGAACACATGATCATGTGTTATAATAAATGTCGATGATGGCAATAGAATAATTGCAAAGCAATAAAAAAATAAGAATATAATTTTTTTTTGTGAAAAACCCTTATTGAAAAAAATCACAGGCAAAATAGGAAAAATTCACTATGTTGAAAAATACACAATACAAGAGAAATACGATTATATCTATTTAAGGATTAAACAATCCTGTTATAATCAAAGTCAAATAGAAGAAGTAAAGTCTTATTTTACCTCTTTATTTTATTTTTTTAACAAACGACATATTCGAGTCACACAATCTAATATCCTGATTTCTTATTTGAGAATCTACCAAATATAATTTAACCTCACCTTGAATTGCTGTGGCTAGATACATTGGCAGTAACAAAGGAGCATTGGCGCGAGTTGTTTGAATTTCGATTAAACCACGTCTCCATGTTGAAGAAAAGTTGCAGCCCCTTGATCTATGTACCGGCTGCCCTCGTCCTCGTTATAACCTTACAAATATTGTTCTTGCTTTGTGCAGACGAGTGCATTCATCCATTATGACCCTAGAGAACACTGAATTACTTCAAAAATTAATTTATACACAGTGGAGAATTTAGGGGTTGGCACCGACCCATCAGGCTCCTTAAATTTTTAAATTTATAATGGTAAAATTACACTTTAATTCTCAAAAAAATATAAAAATTTGATTTAATCTTTTAAAAATTATAAAGATATAAGCTATTAAAATGGTAAAATTATATTTTTACTATTGTGAAAATATACAATTTAATTTCGGTCCCTCAAAAATTTTCTGACTTTGCCCTTGTTTATACACTGATTTTCACTTTGACAAATATTGAGGTAAGATTATATTTACCCACTACTAACATTCTTTTATTAGAAAGAAGAAAAATTCATTGTTTTATTTGCAGCTTTATCACTCTTCGCTCACCATTGCAGAATGTAAGTTCTCATATACTCGGCTTCACAAGTGATGAATCAACAAAAAGGAAGCTCAAATCACTTATCAAGTCTCTTAGCAGGATGTTGTGAAGACAATGAAAAAAGCATAAGAAATTCGACCCATCGTTGCATACACCTAACTGGTTTGTCTATGCCATTGTTATAGCAATAGAAATTCAAGTAAAGCTGTTAGTGTGTACTCTTTTGCTTTCTTTGTGATCTCTTAGAAAATCTTGGCTTGATTAGTAGTTGCAATGGCTTTTAGTAAAAGAGTATATGTTATAGAACATTGATTTTAAGTAGAAAACATTCTTGAGGCACCATGGTAGAGCTTTCCAAGAAGTGGAAAACATCCTTGTGTTTTTCACTGTTGAAAAAACTTACGTGGAATACTTGCTTGTTAATTTTTAACATGTGATAAAATTATTGCTATCTACTTTGCTGGTAAACAAACTATAGAGATTGTATTAACAGTCAAATTTGCTTCCTCCATTTAAAAAATGAACAAATTAGTTATTCTACGTTAAATCAAAGAGCAATTTAATTCTTTTGTTAAAAATTTCTTTTATTAGTACGGTTAAAAACTAGCATGACTGATGAAATAACTAGATAGTAATATGTAGCATGCCACGTTTACATCATGTTAACGTACAGAGACTAGTTTTTAATAGTAGAAATGGATAAAAATTTTAACAGAATAACCAATTTGCTCTTTGATTTAACGTACAATGATTAATTTGCCTATTTTTTAGTAGAATGGATGAAATACAATCCAACTACTAGTACAGGGTCCTCTACGATACTTTTACCCTACCTTGTTCTCTTAATTGAACGTCTATTTTTTATGGAAATAAATTTTAGTAGTTTAAACATTTAGTTGCTATTATTTTTAAAATTATTAACTTCAAGGGTGTATGACTAGAGGTGTTTATGAATCGGATCAAGCCTAAGTATAATATTGACATACTTTATATTTGTTCAAGCCCAGTCCGATCTAAAATATAGGCTTAAAATTTTGTCTAAGTCCACTCATATTTACAAAATACTAATGCAAACCCATTTTACATTGCCCATATTATTTTTATTTTTAAAATATTTATATTATTTTAATTTTTTTTTATTTATTGAATTTTTTAATATAATCATCTTAACATTATTTTAATGTTTACATTAAAGTAGTATTATATATTTATTATATGTTTATTTTTTAATGTGTTGTGAATTACCTAATATATAAAAAAAATATAAAAAATTATAAACTTAAAAAAAAATCGAGTTCAAGTCTTGAATGTTTAAGCCTGAGCCTCGCCCATATTTTAAATAGGTCTGTTTTTTTAACAAACCCATTTTTGGGGCCTAATATTTTTATTCAAACTCTCTCAAATTTTGGATAGGTTTTCGAACCTAAATGGGTAATCCAACCCATGAACAAGTCTAGGTGTAACTAGGGAGGTAGGCAAGGGCCTTGGCCCACTCTTGGTTAAATAGAATAATTTCAATTTTAGTCCCTTGTAATCATCAAGTATTCAATTTAAACCCCTTTTTAAACAAAAAATTTACCTTTGAGAACTCAATACTGAATTCTCGGCTTCACCCTTGATTATTTAATATATTTCATCTCTTGTACAATTTTTTTTCCTTCTTAACAGCTTAAGTTTCTACAAGGTACCTAAAATATTTTTAGACCTAATCAGTATTTAAACTATTAATCATAAACCAACTTGATACCTTTTTTTAGGTATCTGACTAACATTATTAAAATACGTTGACACGATGCTAACAACCAATTGTATAGTGACACATGGCAACCTCACATTTTAACATATAATAAAAAAAATTAAGCACCAAGTAGAAATAAATTGTTAAATTCAAGTACCTCCATATATAATAATAATAATAATAATAATAATAATAATAGAAGTGTCAAAGATCCATGATAAGAAGTTTGTGATTAGCTATGCTCAATTTGTTGTAATTTTTATGACATTCATGCCTTTAGCATCCTCAATACATATGTTCAATTATTCGGATTATATCTCAATTATTTAGAGATTAAATAGAAAAGATGAAAAACTCGAATTTCACTGACATTTTCTTTCTTCGATTTTTTATTTTGTTTTGCAGCCGACATTTGAAGTTATTATATGTGTTGATGGTTTAGAACACCATAGTCCTACAAATACTATGAGACCCTACACAGCACAAGTAGTTGGATGTAAGTGTCACCATCCTACCATTTATAAAATCTGAACACTTATTTATTTTCTTCTTTTATTATTATTATTAATATTAAATTTTAAATGTATAAGATAAAATTAATAATAATTTCGATAAATATTTATTGGGTCAAACAGAAAAGAAGCTTGATGTTTCTTAAATAAAGTCTCAAGTTTGAATATTGTAGTTAAAAACAATAATGTTAGAAGAATTTTTTTCCCCTCCAATGTAGCTTGAGTCTGAATATAATTGAAGCTCAATATAAATATCAAATATCGAAATACCAAGCAATTATAATAAAGAAGTATATTTCATACTAGTTTGATCCGGTCATTAAGTTGGCTTGAATTGGGTCAAATTTCAATTTTTATTTTTTTTTATTTTTTAGGTTTAACTAAACTAATTAAATTGATTAGTTGAACCAATTCAATTGAAAATTAGTGGATTAAACAGCTCAATTTGAATTGAAAAAATATCAAATTACATATAATTTTATAAAATAATAAGCATGACATATTTTCCTCTTCAATATCAATATGGTAAAAAACAAAAAACAAAATAATTTTATTTAAATTTAATTATTAAAAATATATTTTTTAAAAAAAGGAAGAAAATATTAATAAATTAATAATGGACCCATTGAGAAGTGTACATGAAGATATACAGCATGGATGCACATCGTGAGGTACCGAAACTGAAGTTTTTGTGTTTGACAGCAGCATCTGAGCTAAAAAGATGCATTACACTGACTTCCTACCATTGATCCATTCAATCGTTTACTTCAACGTTTCAACTCGTAAAACGCCTATGTTACATTTATGTGTCGTGTAAAAATAAGGCTTCTAAATCATGTTTTTAGAATTAGATCGATAGTTGAATAGGTTAAATTGTCAGTTCATTTGATATGTTCGGATTTTCAGTTCGATCGGTTCATTATCATTTTTTAAATTGGTATTTCGGTCAATTTTCAGTTCGACTATCTGGTTCGGTTCGGTCTGATTCAAGTATCATTGGATGTAAATGAGATATTAGTACATGCAAGCTATTTGAGTTTGATTCGGAAAAAAATTCAAACTAAGCCAAAATCAAACTTAAACAACTTTACTCAAATGGCTCGCAAACCTTATCGAGCTTTTTATTTTTTTTATATTGTTAAATTATGTTATTGCCTTAATATATATTTTAACCCTAAGCTTATTTATCAAGCTAGAATTCGAGTTTAAATACAAAAATTGATAAATAAGCTTAATCGAGCTCTAGCATGTGCAGCTCGGTTATATCTTGAGCCAAGCTCGAGCTTAAAAATAAATGTTTGATCAAGCTCAAACAAAATATCGAGTTCCAAATTTCGAGTTAAACTTGAGCTTGACATTATTCGAACTCAGCTCGGCTCGATTACACCCCTAATAAAAAGTATATATATACAATTTTAGATTATTGCAAATCAATTTAAGATAATGTTGAATGGTATATATAAGGTAGTCAATATCATACTAGTAGAGCTATTGTTTTTGTTACGGCACTAATGCAAATCAATATCGATGTGTTTTGGTGTAACATTTTGAGTTTATTGATACTTTTAAAATATTTTTCATATATAAGTGGATTAAAGCCTTGCCTGCCCCTAGCTATGTTTATAGATTCCGAAAACTTTGAGATTTCAAGTTCGATTCCCATTTTAGATAAAATATTCGTAGGTTCTCAATTATATTTATTTTAGTTTAAATCCCACAATGTAAGCTACATATGGATATATTCCAATTACTAATTTGATCATACTTTACAATTCGATTCTAATTATAATTAACCTGACACATCATTAATATTTTGAATTGTAATTTTAATTTTAATCGTACTTTTAATTTCTTAAAAATAGAAAATATTAATTAAAAAATCTAAAGTCAACTAATATAATATTTATAATTATAAACTTGAGTAAAGTTCAATAATTGATAACTTAATCCATTCTTTTATTGAATTGGTTGAAACTACTATTATATATAATAAATAAATAATATTCTTTAACAAAATCCTTTTATAAATAATTTAAATTAAAAAAATAGGGTAAAAATCTTTTGAGTATGAAATGCTTTAATACTTTAATTAATAAATATGTTAACAAACATTATTGAATCTTTTGGTTGAAGATTGCTTATTAGATGATGATTGGTGTGGACAATGACCAAATATTTGTTGCTTTATCTTTATTAACTTTAAGGCAATAAAAACTAATTACTACACTTTAGCATATTTATTATTTGGGTTTTTTTAAGGAAAAATAATTAAATGCTTTGTTCTTTTTGTTTTATTATTATCGATCCGTTACTTAATTACTTTATTGAGTCTTGATCCGTATTTTATGCAGTTCGCATTTTAGCTTTGTAAGTGAGGTGTTCGCGTTTGCTTCATTATGTAGGTGAACCCACATTTAAAAAACACGTGTTAACCTTAAAATAAAATACATATTAGTATGTATAAAAATTTACCTATGATATCATATCTTATAAATACACAGTTTAACCCATTTGAAGAGGATAAACTCTAAAATACTCAACAATTTCATAATTTTGAAAGAATTTTTTTCAATAAAAAATTAATTAATTAAATTATCAATAATCCTTCTGTCGGCCATAAGGTGAGAGGATTTTTAGTGCTCTTTTTGAGTGAAATCTAATTGGTGAATATATGAAATAAAATGATGGCTCAATCTCAATCATTATTTAACTTTTAAAATATCTTTTTTTACATTAATTAATACGACATTTAAAAAATAAAATTAATGGATTATTTTAAAAATCGACGAAAGTAGTGTATTAAATGTAAAATAAATACATAAATTAGTAACTAATTTGATAAATTTTGAGATTTATTAAAAATAATAAATTATTATTTTATTAAAACACGGTTAATATTTTCTTAAATACCATCTTAATTTTATAATAATTGTTATTAAATATTAATCAATATTTTTTCTCAATTTTTTTATTTTTTAATTGAAATATTCTTACAAAAAATGGATTAAAATAAAACAATTAAAACCCATTAATTATTAATAGAAAGTACTTGGGATTCTCTTTCATTATCTAAATTAAAATAATTAGGTAAACAACCCTTTTTTTAATAAAATATAAATAAATTAATTAAAGCTAACGGATCCAATGTTTTTTTAATACAAAACATTCCCCAAAAAGTAGGTGTTTTTCATTATTTATACTTAATTATATCAAAACATGAATCAAGAATTTGGTCGGATTATCGATTGTTAATTCAACCGATTAAATTATTGATTCAATAATAATTTAATAAAAATAAGAATATCAATTAGAATGGGTAAAAGTACTATTGATGCCCCTATATTAAGAATCGGGTTACATTTTTTTTCTCTACTTAAAAAATGAGTAACGTTAGATCAAAAAGTAAATTAGTCATTCTATTAAAAATCTCATCCATTTCTATTATTAGAAACGAGTCCCTATATGCCAGCATAAGGTATATATGACACGTCATGTGTCACCGTCAAAATGGATGAATTCTTTAATAATAATAATAATAACCAAATTGTTATTTGATCTAATATGCATAGACTAATTTGTCCATTTTTAGTAGATGGGGCAAAATACAGTTTAACTCCTAGTATCGGGGCCATGATACTTTTACCATCAAAAAGGTTAAGATTAAAAAAATTAGAAATTAGTTTAAATTTTAAAATATCATAATTTGTACGAACTAATACGCATTGATACAGGACAATATTGATCGAAATAGGTTAAAATGCATTGCAATTTTAATTGAACAATTCTTAGACTATTGAGGATGGTTTATGACTAGAACGATGCATATTGACTAACATGCTCGTATCAACATTATATCAATTAAGAATATATGTAAACTTTTAATTCTATTTTTAAAATTAAAAAAAAATTCCACTACTAACTTAACAAATAACTATTTTTATATTTATTATAGAATTTATGCATATAATATTGATGTACTATTTTCTTGTTTTTACTTGACAATGTCAAAAGGGGAATTTTTTTTTTAAAATTATTGACTTGAGAATGTTAAAAAATAAAAATAAAAAGTCTATGAAAGATGCTTCTGCAGCTAACTTTTTTTTTTAAATTTGTTTTTTTTAAGTTGACTTGAGAATTTATTTCATGTCACTTTATTTTTCAACAATTTATCTTGTTTATTAAATATTGCTTTTCCACCAATACAGCATAAATTTGGCTGTTCTCTATTGCTTAAAACTTTGGTCATTATCAAATAGTAAATATTAAAATTTTTATTTTAATATTTATATATATTATAATTAAATTTAAATAATAATTTGCTTATTAAATGATAATCTAAATACAATTAGCCAAGATTTAAAACTAAAATAAAAACACACATACTACTTGTTTAAAATTAATAAAATAATCCTTTCAAAAAAACTAATAAAATAATAATTATATATTTTATATAAACATTTTTATTATTTAAATGGTATTAGTCAAAATATATAATTTTTTATCCAGATTTGATTCAAATCGAGCCGAAGCCTACCAAGTTGGATGAGTTGTTCAATTCATGAGCATGTTCATATATATATATATATATTAGGAAATTATTAGTATAATTATAATTGTAATTATAAATTAATAATATATTCGAATAATTATAATTAAAATCGACCATTACAAAAGCAAGATATAACAAATAATCAAACCAATATCAAAATAAATTTGAATGGGATCCGCATATGATAAGGCTTAAACCATAATAAATTTAAAGAAAATACGCACATAGTTTACATTGAATTGGTGGTCAAACTGATCAGGCATTAGTTCATCAGTCTAATTGATTCGTCCAGTCCAACCACTTCGTCTGATTCAATTAAGTAAATCATTAAAAAAATTATAAAAATAAAAAATATTAAATAAAAATCTAGTTTAACCAGTCCATACCAATTCTCAATTTAACAAATCTGATACCTCTATCCAGACAGATACCTCAACCGGTTTCCAATTCATGTAATTGGTCCATCTGGTTCAAATAACCATACATAAAACTAGAATCTAAGTTTTCAAAAATCTCAAAACATCAACCCTACTATAAATCCAAAAACATGTTTAAACGGGGCAATGCAATCAATATAATTCATTTCCAAAAAATTGTATTTATATTATGGGTAATTATTTGATACATCGATTGTGGAGTTTTTTAGATTTTACAAATGGATTTAAGATATGACAAGTGTTGCATTTATCTATATGTTTATTCTTTTACTATATCGTATAATACACTTATTATACCCTTAATTCACTTGTGAAATTTAATGAACTTAGGTAGGAGATAATTTTCCTTACAATACTTTTCTTTTTATTAAAATACACTCTAATTTCTTGCACTATTTGTTGACACTATTTTTTGGATGAAAACGGGGTCGACTTGGATTTTGAAAATGAAACGAAATTGGGAGTCGCCACCAATCTTTTTTGATGAGGTGTGATCGGGTCACCTCGTAAAAACGGTTGTTTTTAATAAACGATTTAGATTTTATTAAAACAACGATTTTTGTCTATGAAATTCAGAAAAATGGGTTCGGGAGTCGGTTACGCACGAGGAAGGATTAGCACCCTCGATGCGCCCAAAATTGGTACCTAGTTGATTAATTAGTGTCTTAGTGTCAAAAATTGAAAATTTGAAGAGTTTTAAAAATACGATCCTTAAAAGAAACTCTGATAACGTGAATTGAAATGTAAGATTCTCTTGTTCCGAAGGAATATCACATCCAGCACGTTAGGACACGATACTCTAAACCATCGAAACCAAGATCATCTTATATTTTAATGAAACCATACTTTGAAGCTTTAAGAGGATATTTGGCTATTTAGTAGAACGAGAAATCGAAACCCAGCACATTAGGGCACGTTTTCTCGATTTTCCAAACGCGAAATATTGCCTCATTTAGAAAAATTTTCCTTTTGATGTTTAGTGTCAATGCTTGACAGAACAACAACGAATACGACAAGGTGAGCAAAGTAAAATGAGTAACAACAATACAATAGGCAAAATGAAATGACGAGGCGATTACATAAGCAAAGCATACAAATAAATAAATAGAACTAACATTTTAGAAAAAGCACAAGTGTACATGAATAAATAAACAAACGCCAAATAACAATGATGACAATAAATACAATTATGTAAAAATGTATATACATGTATAATTTTAAGCCATAAAATAAGAAATGCGTATAAATTATAGAATATGAAAACATAGATAAATATATACATACATAAAAAATCGGTAAATATTATAAAAATAAAAATGTAAATATGTGTTTATATATATTTATAAATTATGATAATATCAAATATATGTATGTGAATTATAAAATATGTGAAATATACAAAAAGCATTTTAAGAATATAAAGAATATATATAAGTATGTATATGGTGTAAAATATGCATAAATATAGGTAAGTATATAAGAATTATGAAATGTGAAAAATATATTTAAGTATGTATAAGTACGTATATATATACATATATATGAATTAAGATGTATGTATTTATGCCTATATCTATGTATACATAAAAATATGAAATATAAAAATATAAAAAGTATATTTATAATAAATGAAAAGTATGTACGTAAATATATATTATAAAAATGTATCAACAATTTAAAATTATGAATATTAAAATATTTTAATATAATAATATATAAGATGATGACATATATATTTAGCGATATTAAAAATCCATATAACATACATAGAACATATATAGTATATGCCTACCTTAGAAATGATAAGAATAATAACAAAACTATTTTCTATGCTACATAAATACATACACATATATATATAAACAATAGTATATACAATATAATATTAGAAAAATGTATATAATAGTGTAAAATACAACTAATAATATTAAAATATATACAATGATAATATATATAAAAGATATATGTATATATAATTATATAATATAATATTAAAATATAATAATACAACATAAAAAAATATGACACAAATAAAGTATAGTATTAAGAACACACATATAATACATGAAGAATATCATAATACTAAAATATTCAGGTAATATATGCGTATATTAAAAACTAGTAATAATATTACTGAGGTATATACAAATATGTCAAGTATATATACGTATTATAAATATATAAACATATAACAAAGCATAAACTAATAAAAATAATAATAATAATAATAATAATAATAATGATAATAATAATAGTAAAATCGAAGAGCATCTAAAAAACATATTTGAGTTCAAATTATGTAAAGATAATAAAAATATAATACTACCAGTAAGTGTTGAGTGTAGTTATGAGCAAGATTTTTAGAATCGAGCCAATGATTGAATTAATCAAACCATCAGTTCTTGGTTTGATCGATTTATCTAATTTAATTGAATAAATTATTTAAAATTTTTAAAAATTCTAAACTAGTACCCTAATCAGTCTAATTTCAATGAAAGAACGTAAGTTTAAACCTTAAAAACTATATTATTGAATCAATAGCCATAAATTTCAAATATAAACAGTAAAACGGATATGAATGATAAAAATAATTTATTCAAATAAATAAGTAAATTATTTTTTTGTTAATTAATTTTATTTTAACCAATGAAAAAAAAATAAAAAAAATGTGTAGGGAAGAGCAATAATCTTGGGGATGTGACATATATTTATTTATTTTAAGGTAGCCGATTACATTGTTTCAAACACCCCCATTGCTTTGCACATGCAGCCATTAGCATACATATAATAAAATATTCCATTATTAATTTAATTTAAAATACTAAAAGAAAATCTCCACTATTTTGAAAGAAATTCTTTATTTGTTATGCTTAACTTTTTCTCTCTGAATAGATTCTTATTTCAGAATTCTTGCTTTTAATATTTTAAAATAAAATTTAAAGATTATAAAAAAAATTATAAGTATTATTTTATCAAGAAATACAAAAAAATAAAATTTTCAGAAGTAAATAAAAATAATATGACTACTGTGTTAAATATAAATGGATTATTGTTAAAAAAAGTTAATTTCATAAGTGGGTTAAAAATATCTTATTTATTTAAAATTTTAAATATTCATTGAAAGGGCTTGATTAATTTTTAATTTCATTTATGAATGTATGGATAATTTTATAAAAAATTATATAAAAAGTAATGAGATTTTGGTTAAAATGATAAAATTAAAACATTAAAAATGATAATGTTCTAAGTTCAAGTCTTATTAAATCTATTTATTTTAAAATTTTAGGTAAAGTATAAAAGGACAAAAATATCAAAATTTTTAAAACTATTTTGACGGTCGAACTGATTTATCGGTTTGACCTGATTAAAAATCATAAAAGTCTAATAAAAGTTAAAAGATTAAATATTAGATAAATAAAAAAAATTAAGTTCAACGAGTCTATATCGGTTCATAGATCAACCGACTCAATGTCATTTATAATAATATTTACTAATTTATTAAAAAATGAAAATTTAATAATTTTTTATTGAATTGTAGCTCAATAATTGCTGAATTCATAAATAAATATTAAAATAGTTTTTAATAAAAAACTGAAATATTAATTAAAAAACTTAAATAAATTTATAAAAAAATAACTTATTCTTGTAAATGTCTTCTTCAAATCAAAACCCAAATTTGAAGTTCAACAAAAAAGAATCAATACCCAAATTTACTTCATAATATTTGGCTCCAAAAAAACATTAAATATGAAAAAATATATATATAAAATAAAACCCATTTCTTTATCCTAAGGTCTCTCATGTTTGCCTATGTACTGGGAACTCAATCTTGAAGCCAAAGTGTAGGTCAAGGGTTCCATGTTTGGTTTCTTACAGTATAGGTGTTGTCAGATTCTGACACACAATTTCTATCTTATTTTCTCTCTCTCCCATTTTTTTTAATGTTATGTCATTCATATAGTGAACCGTTCAATTTTTTCTCCAGTATTTTCCTTTTCACTTACTTTTCCTGGAAAATTTTCAGCTATAACTTCAAGTTTCAGCCCTTCTTAAAAGCTGTATTTTCCTTGTATATTATGTGACTTCAAAACCAACCTAAAGTTTATCAAGTTTTCTTTTCACCCTTTTTCACCATTTCCATATTGGGTTTTGGAAATTATATTGTTTGTTCATTTTTCTTATCTGGATTTGGTGGATTATATTTGGTAATTTTTCCCTCTTTTGTTATTCCTTTCTTGTACTACCATTTTTGTTAATTTTTACTAGTAATTTATTTAAATAATCCCATTTTAATTCAATTTTTTGGGGTTTTTTTGTTAATAAATCTCTTCTGGATTGTCGTCCTTCTTTTTCTTTGTTATAGACCAATATTAAGACCCCTCTGAATATTGTACAATATGAACCCTTTGTTTATGGTAACATTTTTTATTTCACTATAAAACCATAATCCCAATCTTAACCTACCATCTGTTTGTCAAAATCCCTAGCTGTAATTCTTGATTCCTTGTTTCAACTTGGGTTTTGTCACTTTTTTCCAATCTGGGTATTCACAAAAAGTCCTTTTTTTTCAGTTTCTTTCATTAAAGGTCTCTTTGATTCTCTCTTTTCATATAGAAAATCTTTGGGTTTTCATTTTCTTGGGGTTTTTTTGTTGTTGTTGTAAAAGTAATGCAAATTGGAGGCGTCCAAAATGGCAAATCTTGTTCCAGGGGTTCTTTTGAAGCTTTTACAACATATGAACACTGATGTTAAGGTTGCTGGTGAACATAGGTCATCATTAGTACAAGTAGTGAGTATAGTTCCTGCATTAGCAGGTGGTGAGTTGTTCCCTAACCAAGGTTTTTATCTTAAAGTTTCAGATTCATCTCATGCTACATATGTATCATTGCCTGATGAACATGATGATTTAATTCTTAGTGATAAGATCCAATTAGGTCAGTTTATACATGTAGACCGGTTAGAATCCGCTTCACCGGTTCCGATTCTTCGTGGGGTTCGACCGGTTCCCGGTCGGCACCCTTGTGTGGGAAGCCCTGAGGATATTGTTGCAACTCATTCTCTTGGGTTCCTCAATAATGGTAGTAAAAGTGGGTTGGGTTCAAAACCAGGAGAGAAAGTTAAGTCACCATCAAAAGTGGTGTTAGGTAGTGGTTATGGTGGAGAGAAAGGGAAATCTGTTGGGAGTAGATCAAATGTTGGATCAAAGGATGATGGAACGGATAAGAAAACAAAACCAGGTTCTTTGACTCGAACTAAGTCTTTATTGAGTAAACCGGCATTGAGTGTGGATGTGAAGAGGGATTCTTCAGGGAAATTGAAAGCTTTAAGTTCGCGGTCAATTCCTTCGTCCCCAACAAGTTGTTACTCGTTGCCAACTTCTTTTGAGAAGTTTGCAACCAGGGTTAAGCATCAAACTGAAATAAAGGGGATGAAGAAAGGAAGTCCCAAGGTGGGATCTTTGGAGAAGACAAATTCCTTTAATGGGCCAAGTTCAACTGGAAAGAAAGCACCTGTCATCAAAACTTTGGTTCATGGGATTGAATTAGGGGCAAAGGCTTTGAGAAAGAGCTGGGAAGGGAATATGGAAGTAAAGGGTAAGAACCATTTGAACAAACCAAAGGCAACCAAGCATGATACCAAGGGAGAATCTCGGAGCACTTCGGTATGTATTCTTGTTCTTGGTCTGTTGTCTCTAACCATATAAAAGATAAGAAAGTTTAAAATAAGAGATAATAGAATCTGTTATGTTCTTTTGTCGAACATTGGTTTTTACTATTCTATTTTAGTTGTTAGATTTCCGGACTGGTATTTCTCGAAGGACATGATTTGATACTTGGACAGTGCTATTAAGTGTAGGGGTCGTTTAGTTTTTACTTCAATTTGCAGTAGATTTTTTTGAAGTGCTTGATGCGTGTTAGATATAGGTACATCAGAGCTTAAGGTTTGGGCACTGTAGAACGATTCGATCTATTTTTGTGGATTTTGATCGAAAGAGTTTAAGCATTGAATACGACTTCTCCTCCCCTATTATCTTCTAATGTCAAAAATGTTCTAGAATTGGAAGTACATGCGAATTATTTCTTCATTGTCTTGAATTCATGTTTCATTGAGCTACTTTTTCCCCATCTTATAATTGTAATTTCAATGCCAGGCTCCAAGGAAAAGCACATCAAGTGAAAAGTTGTCGTCCAGGGAGGAGACTAAGCTCCCGACATCTACCAGGTCATTAAAAGAGGAGAGCAAACCTCAGGTGTCAACTAGGAAAGTCGTGGGAAATGGAATGTCGAGTGACCATGACAAACAAAACAAACCCAAAACGTATGTTGGGAATAAATGCGGAGAACCAACTAATAATGGTGGCCTTGGAAACTTGGTTAAGGTTCAGATCAATAGTAAAAGATTGACAGATGGAAGTAGTGTTTCATGGGGCTCACTCCCCTCTTCACTTTCGAGGCTCGGGAAGGTATGAATATATGACTTTTGGAAGCCTTTGGGACCATACGATATACTTTTTGCATGGCTACAACAACTATTAATCGATGTTTAAGGGTCATTGCTTGTCTTTGACACATTCTAGCATTGGGAAATATATGGTTGCTTCTTTTATTCATGCCAAATTTTGTGTTTGTTGTTACAGGACATCATGAGACACCGGGATGCAGCGCAAACAGCTGCAATAGAAGCTTTACAAGAGGCTGCTGCTTCTGAGAGCTTACTTCGATGTTTAAGGTACAGATTTTAAACAATAAAATGAAGAAATTTGATTGAAGAAAATTCCAAAATGAGGAATCATCAAATATGTTAAATGTCTTTGTTTTGATTCTCTTTACCACTTTGTCAAATTTATTAATATGTTTGTGACAGAAACCTTTAAAACATGCTAATCTCGATGGAACTATACTTTCCCCAATCAATTGTTTCTATTGTATCCTCATTTTGCATGTCTTCGGTCTTGCCGGAAAACTTTTTGTTCTTTGCTTTTATGACATATTCGGTAGACTATTTTATCTTGCAGCTTATATTCCGATCTTACTACCTCGGCCAAGGAAGACAACCCTCAGCCGACCGTGGATCAGTTCTTGACTCTCCATGCAAGCTTGAATAATGCTCGCATGGTTGCAGATTCTTTATCGAGAACTATCCCAGTCGGTTCATCTCCGGAATCGGAAGGTACCGTATCAGAAGAGGCAGTAAAAGTCGCATCAGATAGACGGAAATATGCAGTTTCGTGGGTGCAAGCTGCATTGGCTACCAATATGTCATCATTCTCTGTATTTACCAAAGAACATCATTCAACCTCGATTCATGGTTCAGCTTTTGCACAAAGCCAGAAGATCATCCCTGCCAACCAAAACATGTTAATTCTTGAACATTCGGCTAAGAACTGTTCCACAAAAACCCAAGTAAAAGCCCGTCCGGTAGTTGGTTCTAAGCTTGTAGCACAAGGTGTTCTTCGTAAACCCGGGAATGGCTCAGCTCTTGGTCCCAAGGCTCCGGTTCAACCACCACCTGAAATATGGACAAGGGGAAATGGCCTTGATGAAGTTGTTGACATGGCAGATATGTTGCAAATGGAATCCCAAGATTGGTTCCTAGGATTTGTCGAGAAATTCTTGGATGCCGATGTAGACACATCTGTTCTATCCGACAACGGTCAAATAGCCGGGATGTTGACACAGCTCAAGAGTGTTAATGACTGGTTAGATGAAATTAGTTCGAGTAAAGACGAAGGTGAGACACCCCCACATGTTTCGTTAGAAACAGTTGATCGGCTCCGGAAGAAAATATATGATTATCTTCTTACACATGTAGAGTCTGCCGCCGCAGCTCTAGGTGGTGGATCACAGTCGTCACCTCCCATCCGAACAGTTGAAACAAAAGCGAGAAAGTAACTCATTCGATGATCATTAAAATGCGGTTAGGCACAACGAAAGCTGGAGCCGAAGTCAGTTTACCGATTCATTGATATGTATATAAATCCTACATGGGTTTGGAGGTATAGATGCATAAAATGTCAAAAAATTAGGGTTTCAATTGAAAGTTGAGGTGATTTCATTTTCTTTTTCTTTTTCCTCCCCATATTGGTATTTGTTGCATGCAATTTATACAAATGAAAACAGTTTGAAAGGTATTTATACAACTCATTTCCAATGGCAATGAGATATTGTTTTCCTTTGGTAAAAATTTGTTATAAGTCCTTGTAATATTCGTAAATGCGAAATTTAGCTCTTGTATTTTTTAAATT
The DNA here is from genome assembly GCF_007990345.1 of Gossypium hirsutum. Taxonomy (NCBI): domain Eukaryota; kingdom Viridiplantae; phylum Streptophyta; class Magnoliopsida; order Malvales; family Malvaceae; genus Gossypium; species Gossypium hirsutum. Next base: position 1,126,491 of record NC_053425.1, read on the forward strand.
TTAAAATTCAAGTTTAATTGTTAATATCGATAAGCTTATTTTGTTATATTTAGGTTTATTATAACATTAATTTCTTTTAGTTACATTGGTACCAAGTGACTTTTTTTTTTTAATTTTAGAAGGTCATGACAACCAATTTAACAAAAAAAATAGTTAAAAGTGTTAAAATTGAACTTGAATTTTAAATTTAAAATGTAGGGACTAATTTTTAAAAAATAAAAATATAGGGATTAAATCTTACGTTTGCGAAGAGTCTATCGACCTATAGTATATTGAAACTATTTTTTCCTCTTGCATTGTATTATTGTTGATAGTATCACACCGTGCACAAGTAGAAAGGTGTTCATGATCGGATTAGATTAAGTGAAAAAAAAAAGGTTATGTTTATGTTCAATAAAAGCAGTAAGAAGTTTTGAGTTTAATTTAAAATTAGATTGAACTCAATTGAATCCTATTATAGAAGCTTCAACTCGGTTTAAAGTAAAATTAAACCATACAACTTAGCTTGATTAAGTTGTTAATTATGATTTGTACATAAATATTTTAATTTATATTTAAATAACAAAATAAATTTAGGATTTCAGTTTTAAAGATTTATATTTTAAAATGTAATAATTTAATATACCAACACGTATTTTTATTGATCAATGAAAATATTTATAATTTTAAAATTTATATTTATAGAAATTGAAAATATAAATAAAATAAAATTCTATTTCTAGTCACCGTCAGAATCATGAAGTATATCAAACTTATTTTGATCTTGATAGGCATCCACTTCATAATAAAATATTTATAACACATCTATTTGAATGTCTATAAGTAGATAATGTGCCTCATTAAATCGAAAAATTATTTTATAGATTATTCCCACCACGTCATTTATGGCCTATTTTCAATTATTTAATTATTTCAACAAATTTTTCCGTGTAATTGATACATAATTTTGGTAATTTTTTACCCTTAACTCTGAATTTTGAACTCGTTAGAGGTTTAGAGTTCGTGATTCATGGTTCGAGTTTGAGTTCAAGTTTGGGGTTTAGGGTTCAACGTAAAAAAATTACCAAATTATATGTCAATGACATGATTTTTTTTGAAATGTCATTAAATAATTTAAAAAGGGAATATAGATGATGTCGTGGAAAGGGTCTATAAAATAATTTTTCTGTTAAACTTTATTAACGTAAAAGCCCTTTGAGAAAAAAATTTATTAGTGAAGGAAAAAAATACAAATATTTATAATACGCATAACAAGTTATCTCATTACAAATTTTATCAAGAAAATTCAGTGAGATAAAATATGAATTAAAAAAATATATAACGCGTATTTACTGTTATTCATGACAACCAAGTAAAATATTATACTCTAAAGTATTAAAATATTCATAACAATATTAAAAATATTAACATATATAATAATTAAATAATTAAATTAAATTTACATATGGTTGGAATTAAATATTAAAAGATTAAACATTGACTCACTTCAAGTTACAAAACCTAAAGGAACAACCTTTGTCTTTGTTTTTAGTGGTACATCTTTAAAAAGTTGCGTGGCCCATGAGTTTGTGCAACAAATTGATGTGTTCTTTTTCTCCGCCCGTCCAAGGACTGCTTTTTTCACGTGATATCAACTTCAAAAGGTCCAAATTTTCACACTACACATCTCGTTTTACCATTCAGCCATTCACACCTCTTTTCTAGTTGATTAAATTTTCTTGGTCATTTATTAACATCCATTATGCCATCAACGCCCTCTCGTTTGGTACAGTTGATAAAGACGAATAGATTGGTGTGGTTGTTTGAATTGGTTTAATTATTCGATTCAATCGGTTTTTTTAATTAAATTAAATTGGTCAGTTAAATTTATTGAATCATATTTTTAAATATTTTTATTTTATAAATTTTTAATTATTTATATAATCGAATTAGTCGAACTAATTAGAAGTAATGAACTGGAATTTTAATTGGTTTGATCTCTGATCTAATTCTGAAAATCTTGAGTTTGGGTTTTCGAGATTTTGTCATGCACAATTATATGTATGAGTTTTTGAGGCCCGTACAATTGTCATGTGTGAGTTTTAATTTAGTTCGTTAATTTTAGTCCGAACTGCATCAATTCTTAGTCTATTTATGCAGCAATAGTTTGATTCTACTTTATGATTATTCATATGGTTTGCTTGTACTACAAGTGTGTTATAGTTTGATATTTGTGGCTACTTGATCATGTATTTGTATTGTACTTTGTATTTATACCTGATAACCTAATCATATCATTGACAATTAGGGATAGCTATTCGAATTGCAGAATTCGAGTTGTTTTTTTTTTTGATTTAAATAATATTCAAATCTAAATTTTAAATTTATTGACCGTTACAGATTTGAAGCGAATCCGGATAAAACCCAATATTCATTACTTAAATTTTGAATTTAAATATTCAATCTACTTTATAATTTTGATTATATATATAACAGATTTAAATATTTGAGAAACGATTGAAAATTTTGAATGCTTTCTTTGCATATGAATAATAATATTTAACTTAAATTCAGAATTAAATAAATAATATTTAAATAATTTACGGATTATAAATTCAAATTTTTATGCAGATTTGCATAATCAAATTGAGATAATTAAAAAAAATATAGATATTTACCTCGCTATCATTTGTATTGCCAATTAGACCACTAGAAGATCTAATAACAAACCTAGCCCAGCCCAATAGACCTAATTCGATTCAGTTGAGTTTAGACAAATTTTTATATTTTGTTCTGACTCGAATTCAATTTAAATAATAATAAATTTATTTTAAAATTTAAATTTAATTATAAAAATATTTTAATAATTTTTAAATTTCGAAACGGGCCACAGAACTGGACTCTTTTTTTTTCCAAACCAACCCAACATCCTTACTTTGCTTATCAATAGTTTCACTACCAACACATCAAAGGACAGTTATCGGTGAGTGAAAATTTTTATAAGGTTTAAATGAGAAGATGGACAGGCGAAATCAGAATTTTTACATAATTTTATTATTTTAATAGTTTATATTTTATATTTTTTAAAAAAATTAAATTAAATTTTTATTATTTTAAAAATATTAAATTATAATTTTATCATTAATAATTTAAAAATTTTATAAATTATAAACACTTAAATACAAAAAAATATTTTAAAAGGTAAGCCTTACCAGCCCCTAACTGGGCCACTGAAAGATGAATTTATCCTTATTAAAAGCCTCTCATCCTTTTGTAATAATTTAGAAGTTGAATAGAACTCATTAAATATGTATATATATACTTTTTATAATGAAAGTGATAATGTGTTTTTACTTTTATATTTTAATATGTTTTCTTTTTAGAAAAAAAAAGCCTGCTAAATAAGTAGATTTATTAGTAAGTACCTAAAACAGAAAAGGTCAAATTATGGTTTTAATCCTTCTATTATAAGAATGGGGACTTAGTCCACATAAATTAATCTTTTCCATTTTAAAGTGTTATTAGTTAATGGGTAAATTGCATTAATAGTTATTAGCAGTCATCCAATTATTAGTAAGTTTTTTTTTGTCACTCAATTATTAAAAGTTACAAGATAGTCATTCAACAATTCGATTTTTTCTTTGTTAATCACTTGTCGTTAAATGACTTTATGATGAGGCAACTTTTCATTTGGCATAATAGCATTTTTAATCCTCAAAATCTGTACATTGTGTCAGTTTAGTTTTGATTCTAAACAATTTAGCCCTCAACATTTATACATTGCATAATTTGATTTGATTTTGTTAGTTTTGCTTATCTTTGTGACATTTCACCTAAAAAGTTATAAAAATAAATTTATCAGTTAAATTTGATTAAAAAATATCAAAAATAAGAACACCATAAAGATCCAAGATAATACTTTTCATCTCTTCTCATTCTTTTAAAATTAAACCTTAATGTCATGAGAAAAAATATTTTTTCTTTGTGACATTTCACCTAAAAAGTTACAAAAATAAATTTATCAGCTAAATTTGATAAAAAAAATATACCAAAAAATACGACCAGCAGAAAGATCCAAGATAATATTTTTCATATTTTCTCATTCTTTCAAATAATCACAAAGAAAAAAATATAAAAATTACCAAATTAGACAATGTGTGAATGTTGAAGATTATTTTTTTAGAATCAAAACTTAATTGACACAATGTATAAATATTGAGGGCTAAAATTGCTATTATACCAATTTTAAAAGTTACGAAGTTTTCTTTTTGTTAGTAATTTAACGGTTGGTGACTAAAAAAGAAATTTACTAATAGTTAGATAGCTACCAATGTAATTTACCTTTAGTTAATTTAAATAGTTAATACAATTAACTATTCCAATCAAAATATTAAAGTTATTTTTTTATTTAAAAAAAACAAGTTTTGAAAAGTACGTTCTAAAAACATATCAATATTTTAATTGGAATAGTTTGCTATGTTAATTATTTGGACTAACTAATAATATTATAAAAGTAGTGATCAAATTATGCCAAATCAAATACAAGGAACTAAATCTCAAAATTGAGCTAGAAGGACCAAAAGAAATATACATATGGCTAAGGTATGGGTTAATACATTATTTGGTACTTAAGTTTAGCTCAGTATTCAATTTGATACCTAAGTTTTCTTTGTCCCAATTTGGCACCTGAGTTTAGCTTCAATTTTCACATTGGTACTTAATTTTTTTCAATTTGATAATTTAGGTTTTTTTGGTCCCAAATTGGTACTTAATTGTGGCTTCAACATTTAATTTAGCACATACTTTTTTCATTATCCTAATTAAATTCCTATTTTTTACTAAAGCAAACATATCGAAATTTATTGGCTCACACGATTTCATTTAGTTTTGGTACCAAATTGAACATTAAAACCGAACTCATGTATGAAATTGCAAAAAGAAAAGAACTCAGGTACCAAATGGTACATTAACCCTTAAGGTATGGACAAATATTGCCGTAAATGTGATTATTAGCACTAAGGGCATAAATGACATTACGCTTTCTCCATTTTTAAAAAAAAGTAAGTATTTATTTACAGACAAAATGGGAAAGAGAAGACTTCAGTGAGTCAACACACCGAGCTAGTGTCCGTTTTCCACGATTGGCTTATTGCTTAGATTTGCTTAGCTTCTTTTAGATCAAAACACCATTGAAACACCATTTTAATGAGTTAAAAATCTTTATCGGAAATGGGCAAACTCGTTCCCGATCGCTCGTTTTTCCTTTTATTTTTCCTTTTTCTTCACTTTCTCCTCTTCGATTTCGCTCTCTCTGAGATTTTCTTCGAAGAACGCTTCGAAGGTAAAAAAGACAAGGAAGAAAAAAACTTCAATTCATCATTTCTTGTTATGTAAATACTATTAAATCTAATATCGTTGAGCTTTATTTCATCTGTTGTATCCTTCTATAATTGTTTTTTTTTGTGATCTGTAGAAGTTTCTAGAATACTTTTGGATTAGTTGTTCTTAGCAAATTAGTGAAAGAATTTACTGTTTTCTTCTTTTAGGATTTTAATAACGGAAAATTTGTAACTAAGTTAAATAGAGTATTTTTACGGTAGTGATTGGAAAGAAGAAGGTTCTGGAAGCTTTTGGTCAAACAGTTTGACTGTAGTGTATTGTGCTTCTAATTATCGTTTTCAATGATGGATCCTGTGTATTTCAATGATTGGAATTGATTTATTATGAGTGAAGTGTGATTGCTTATGAAAATGATATTCGATTTTTCTTCCTTTGGTTTCCGGAATGCTTTTGGATTTAATTTGTTCTTTGCAAAGTAGCCAAAAAGTTCCTGTTCTCTTCTTTTAGGATTTAGTAACGAGAATTTTGTAGCTAAATCAAACATAAAGGATTTTTGAGGTATTGATAGGAAAATAAGATTCTGGAAAATTTGGTCAAATAGTTTGATTGTAGCTTATTGTGCTTGTAGTTATCGTTTTCAATGATGGATCCTGTGTATTTCAATGATTTGAATCTATTTAGTTTGAGTAACATGTGATTGCTTATGAAAAATGATATTTGATTTTTCATTTTTGGTTCCTAGAGTATTTTTGGATTAACTTGTTCTTAGCAAACCAGTGAAGAAATTTATATTTTCTTCTTTTAGGATTTAGTGAAGGAACATTTGTAGCTAAATTAAACATAGAGGGGGTTTAACTGTAGTGATGGGAAAAGAAGATTCTGGAAGTTGTGGTCAAACAGTTTGACTGGATCATTATACTTGTAGTTATCACGTTCAATGATGGATCCTGTGTATTTGAATGATTTGAATTTATTTATTTGAGTAAAGTGTGATTACTTATGAAAAGATTTTTGATATTTTTTGTTTTCTTTTTGGAATTCGGACACAGATGGGTGGAAGAGCCGATGGGTGCTGTCAGATTGGAAAAGGAGTGAGGGAAAAGCCGGCACCTTTAAGCACACCGCCGGCAAGTGGTCTGGCGATCCTGATGATAAAGGTATATTTACACTGTAATAATATATTTGGATTTTAGAGATTTAAATGCTGAATCATGAATCCTAGTAATTTAAGATAAAAAAAATGCAATGACTGTTATATATAATGATTTTGTGAATTGATTGCATTCTATAAGAACTGTTACTATTTTTATCATTTTCAACTTCTATGATCTTTTTATGAAGCATTACTAGTAATTGTTACATATTCATACATATTTATGTTTACCTAATAGGGTTAAAAAAAAGGATGTCTAAATATACATGGTTACATTTATGGAAGGCCTACCAAATTAGAGTCTTGGTGTACTTATTACATATATGGAATAGCACTGCTGGCTATAGCTGATTTTTTATGCTTGGAAATCTTGCAGGTATTCAGACTTATAATGATGCCAAACATTATGCCATCTCTGCTAAGATACCAGAGTTTAGCAACAAAAACAGAACTCTAGTGGTCCAGTATTCTATTAAACTTGAACAAGACATTGAATGTGGTGGTGGTTACATCAAGCTTCTCTCCGGTTACGTAAACCAGAAGAAATTTGGTGGCGACACTCCTTACAGGTCTAGCAATTCATTTATATACGTTCGGTTACTAGTGTAATAACATGAGGGAAAAAGCTTATTTAACACATGTTCTGAAATAGTTAGACTTAAAATAAAGAATATTTAGTACAAATTTAAACTTGCCGTTAGAAAGATGAGTATAAAATTTTGTGAAAATTAAGACCACTTCAAAATAAGCAATAAGTTTTCCTTCTCTTTGCCACAAACAATTCATTAGAATGACTAAAAATTACCAATTGTGATTAGTTTATAGCTAACCAATGACTAAAACATGTGGAAAAAATAATACTCCCACCAAACGTAGCATAACATATAAATTTTGCCAATGACAAATTTCATATTTCCACATCTTAGATTTTTTCCATGCGAATCCAGACTGAAATAATCAGTTATCTACAACAGAAATTTCAGACTGTTGACCTGCTGTTTGTTTTCCAAAGTCATATTTATTGCTTTTGTATGTATATTTTGGTACCATATATAATTTTCTGGTTAGATTGCATTTTTTTCTTTTCCCCTTGGTGACGTTTGCCTTTTCTATAGATGTTATTATAGAAACTGATGCCATTTTCAGACTTACTTCATATTTACTTTAAACACTAGCTGATGGGTCTTTCATCGTGGTACAGTTTGATGTTTGGACCAGATATTTGTGGCACACAGACCAAAAAGCTCCATGTTATACTATCCTACCAGGGACAAAATTATCCTATTAGAAAGGATCTACAATGTGAAACGGACAAGCTAACTCACTTTTACACATTTATTCTAAGGCCTGATGCCTCTTATAGCGTCTTAATTGATAACAGAGAGAGAGAAACAGGCAGCATGTATACTGATTGGGATATCCTTCCTCCACGAAAAATAAAGGATGTTAAAGCCAAAAAGGTAGGACTCCAAGTGTCAACATGAGGTATTCATTGATGGATACCAAATATGATATCTGATATGATGCATCTACACTATTATATTTGAAATTCAACTTTAAGAACGTACTTAGGCAAACGACCTTGATGAAGCACTGATTTATATTATGTTACTACCCAGAAAGAATTAGAGTTCCTCTCATTATTTTTTTGAATACGCTGGTATGTCCTGGTCTATTTACCTGCTGCCTCAAAAAATTAACTCACGTTTGTTCTTTTCACAGCCTGCAGATTGGGATGATAGAGAATACATTGAGGATCCTGATGATGTCAAACCAGAGGTAACAAATGCTTCTCGTCCCTTCGGAATGTGATCTCTCAAACGATCATGTGATTTACTTTGAACTAAACACTTCTATTTTTATGCAGGGATATGATAAAATTCCAGCTCAGATTCCAGATCCAAAGGCGAAAGAGGTTTGTGCTCGTTGTTCAGCATCCAAAGGTCGTATTTTCAGATGGATAGAACAATTTCAGTACAGATATAATTTGTGCCCATATTCCTATTCCTTTCTTTTGTCAAAACACGATGCGTCCCCCCCCCCCCAACTCCCCCTCCCCCTGAAGGATGATAAGTAGGCTCTAATTCTGGTAGTTGATATGCTTTCAATGATAAGAAGTTATTTAAAATTTCTTTTAATTTTGTTCTCATAGCCTGATGACTGGGATGATGAAGAGGATGGTATTTGGAAACCACCTAAGATCCCAAACCCAGCATACAAAGGACCATGGAAGCGTAAGGTACTTTCAAGCTATTAACGTAAGATAGAAAGTAAAACCTCTGCTAAAGTTCTAACTTCTTCATCCCTTATTCAGAAAATCAAGAACCCCAACTATAAGGGAAAGTGGAAGACTCCATGGATTGATAACCCAGGTATGTCCTTGCTAGATGTCAGCAACTCAATGGTAAAATCACACAACTAGAGCGTAACCAGGGGACTTTAACTTGCCATAAATGCTTAATATAGGCTATAAGTAGTCATCGAGCTGCTATGACTATCCAAGCTACTCTTCACATTTATATTGAGTTCTGATGGATTTATGCAGTTGCTATCCATGCCTGTCTTCGATACAGGCTGAATATGTACTCTCCCCTTTTTTAATTGTTTCTTCTGATATGTTGCATAAACTCTAATTAATTTGTGAATTTTCCATTGTCTTCATTTTCCTGTCTTCCAGAGTTCGAAGATGATCCAGACCTCTATGTGCTGAGACCAATAAAATACGTGGGTATTGAAGTCTGGCAGGTAAGCATCAAACATTTCCTCATCTGCTTTTGGTGGAGGGTGGTTTAAGATAGAACTAATCTTTTCAGGAACAAAGGAAATAATCCCATTGTTCTGAAGTTGATTACTTCCAATCTTGTTTCCTTTTTCGATAATGTTTATTAAATGACAAGTTAAAGAGGCATACCTCTTGTTCCTATGGTACATTTGCATGTTGGTTGCCAACCCACATCGAATACCTAATTCTCGGAAAGAAACGTATATGTTGAAATGAGGATGGGGTACAGTAAGCTGTATGGCAAAACTAAATGGATTATATCTCATATTGCAGGTAAAGGCTGGTTCGGTTTTTGACAACATATTGATTTGTGATGACCCACAATATGCAAGAGAAGTTGTAGAAGATATATGGGCCAGGAATAGGGAGGTGAGATGTTGATTTTCAGACTTCAGATTTAGAGTGAATTGAAGTGTCTAACTAGCTAACAATTTGCGTGGAATATTTCAGGCTGAAAAGGAAGCCTTTGAAGAAGCAGAGAAAGAACGAAGAGCCCGGGAAGAGGAGGTTGTTAGCCCAATATAGTTTCTCTTCGAACTTTGAATCCGGAATTCGTTGCATTATTTCTGAATATTAAGTCTTTGAATCTCTATTTGTGCAGGAAGCAAAAAGAGCTAGAGAGGAAGGTGAAAAGCGGAGAAGAGAGAGGGACCACCGACATAGAGACAGGAGGCACCGTAGAAGGGTATTTTATTTGTCTTCTTTATTTACTTTTCTCTAACACTTTCTTTTTACCTTTGTAAATCATTTAATCAACAAAAGTCAATGACCCTATGTGTGTTCATTGTTGAAGAAAGTGAGATCGAGTTTTAATCATAATAAATGAAGTTTATGGTAACTTTAGTTCTTTTCCGAAGTAGTGGTGGCTGGTGGTATGTGTATATATAATATGCATACGTATATATATTATACACACGCCAACGATTTGGAAGAAAGCATTTCTACGTTACGTTATAGTGGTGATGGAAGTAATCATGGGTTAGTGTGAAGAATTAGATTGTCATTGTTTGCACCATGTTAGAAAGAGAGGTCTGAACTGCAAATCGTTAGAATATTGCCTTTCTTTACCAAGCTACATTATAATATGAGTTGAAGTATTTTTTTTTCTTGGCAGCACGATCCTCGTGATTATCTGGACGATTACCATGTAAGTGCAATTCCTTTCCATTCCTTCACAATAATTCTTTTTATGAAACCATTTATTCGTTTTGGTCTAGTTTTTATCTCAAATCGATGAATACGATTGTGGTAAAATTTGGTATTTGTGACATTCAGTGCCATCATAAATTGTTAATGTCCTTTGCATTTAGATTTAGGGCTATCATAGATTGTTCTCTCCTTTCTTTTTTTCTTTGTTACTAGCTTCGAATTAGATCTGTCTATATTAGACACGACACGGACAAAATAAGTACAACAAAATGCATAATCAAATATCCGACACACTAGAGTCCGAGTAACACATAACTCGATAGCATTCCTGACCAAACACTTAACCACAGATTCTTTTTTCTTTCCTTATTCTTTAGGATGAACTATGAGGTTGTCCACCACAATTTCGCGAGTTTTAGGATCCCATTTCGATTACGAAAAAGAGAAAAATCGAAGCAAGGTTCCACGCTGAGAGAGTTGGGGTTACTGTGTACTGGTTGTTCTCATTGTTGTCGTCGTTGTTGTGACATCGTTGTTGTAATATGAACATTTAAGCTGAAAACTGCTAACATTCCATGATCCACCTCATGTTTGGATGCTAATTTTGTTGAATAAATTGGAACTTTCAATTATTGTTGTTTTGCTTACACTTTGCATCTGATTTAACTTTTCCACGTCATTTACAAATTATTTTTAAATTTAATTATAAAAAATATATATATTTCAAATTAAGTGTAAGCCAATATTTTATTTTATTTTATTTTATCCTTTTGAGAATATCAGCCCAGATTTCATTGTAATGGGAAATCTTTTGTTATTATATTAGGGGTTTAGTTTATATTATTTTATTTTTAAAATGTTTATTAGTTAGTTGAAAATTTTAACTCAATTTTTTAAAATAAATTTATGTGAACTTCAAATGATTACGATTTTTTTTAAAGAAAATTAGTTGAATAATTATTAAAAAGACTTCACATTGAATTTCAAGTTAACATTTTAACAAGAAAAAAGTAAGTGTTAATAATTTAGATTAATTAATAATGTTATAAACATAAAAGTATTTAATTATGTAAATTTAAAATATTAAATTTTTCTGTTTCTTTTTTATTTTTTAGATTAAACGCTCAAGCTCGAATTAAACTTTTTAAAATAATTAAATAAAAGTTAATTTTTTTTAGAAGTGTTCAATTTTTCATGCATTTCATTATATTTATAATAAAAAATAAATGAATAGTGACTTATTTAAAATAGGAACACATGATAATTGAATTAGATATTACTTAATATACATTATCAAAAAGAGTTTTTCATTGAAATATTTTTGAAAAAACAATTAACTCTTATTTGAGCACATTTAAAAAGTAAGGTAACTTGAATCAAATCAGATTGATTAGATCAAGAATCTATCAAAAAATTAGTCTGGAATATGTTAACTTAAGAATCGATTACGGATCAATCGAACAATTGAACTAAAATTTTAACATATACTATAAATTTTTAATAATTTATTTAATAAATTAATTAAATTAATTGGACCAATAAATTGATGATTTGATGAATTTAATTATAGTAAGATTTTGAAAACTAAAAAGTTATAATTCCAATGTAAACATTTAATCATTTTTTGATGATGAGGTGAGCAGTTCCGTTTTGATCGAGGGACCAAATTTGTTGAACAAACTTATCTTAAAATTTGCCCCATTTCAAAGAGCGGTAGGTGAAGCTAACAGATGTCTCATAAAAAGGGGACAGCAATTATGTCACCAAGTTGGCTCAATTTCACTTCTACGTGTAGTTCCACAACCTTTATAAAATCGTCACCGACCAGTAACTGTATCATCACCTTTTAAAATGGTCAAAATCTTAGTGAAATCTAATATATATAGCTCATTTATTATAATTTAATTATCAATTTTCCATTAATTCTATAAAGTAGTTGCTTAAATTTCACTATTAGTCCTTGTACTTTGCAAAGGTTATGGATTTAGTTTCTATGCTTTAATTTAATTAATTTTAATCCTTGTACTTTTTAAATTCTAAAATTTCAATCATTATCGAACAATAACTATTACATCCATTAAGTTAAATCTTGCTATTTTCAAAATATGATGTGGCAAACATTTGATTATATGTATAATATCATGTTAGCTTGTTATTTTAACATTGCTCACTGAAAATTCAGTTAATAGATTAATAAGTGACATTTGCGATAAGACTGAAATTTTAAAATCCAAAAAGTATAGAGATTTAGAATAATCCAATTGAAAAATATATACTAAATCTACAACTATAAATATAGTATAAGACTATTAATTGAATTTAACTGAACGAATTTAATTGCTACTATTTGAATCAGAACTAAAATTTTAAAATTTAAAAAAAAACAGGGATTAACATTGACTAATTTGAAAAGTACCGAAATTAAAATGAATCAGATTAAAATATAAGGACTAAATTCATAACTTTTGCAAAGAACATGGAATAATAGTAGAATTTAACCAAAATAATTTGATATAATTTATTTTTTAAATAATATGACATATACACCTTGAATTTTTAATTTTTTTACAGTTTTAGAAAAACATAAAATAATAAAATATATAATATTATCAAGTTGTCAGAAAAAAGAAGAAGCATATGCCTATTTTCAAACATAAATAAAAAATTAACGAGAAAATTTTGATATTAAAATTAAAATACACGCCTTGAAAAATTAAAAAATTATAAATAACTAAATAACTAAATAACAATAAATAATTAAATTTATAAAATTAAAGTAATATATAATAACTATAATAAATATATATAGAAAGCGTTCCTTTATATTCTATATTCTATCAAAAGTGTCAAGGCGATGAAAATTGAAAAAAAAAAGGTGGGAAAATTTAAAAAAATAAAAAAATATTTATTTAACAAAATATTTTCTTAGTCTCTTATTTTTAAAAAAAATTAGAATTTTTCTCTCTCGTAAAATAAAAAAATTATCAAAATTTACTTTTTACTAATAAACTTATTTATTTCAAAATAAATTAATCGTTTTTTAATATCCACAATTTTTTTTTAAAAAAAGAAACTTTGCTTTACAATTTGATTAAATTTTATTTATACCTCGTAGAAAAAAATGTTTTTAATTTAATTTATTCCTATTACTTTAGAAAGTAAAGGCGAAATTGACAATTTTTTTAATAATAAATACCATTTATTTTACCTGATGTTAAATAAAATAAAAATTGAATAATATAAAAACAATCATAGAATATCTCAATAATATCACATAATTAATTTTTTTTCTCAAAATCTTTTAAAATCAATAGTTTGGGGTAAACTATAACCGAGGTCATTAAATTGTTAGTATGTTTACTTTTTGATCATTTAACTTCAAAAAATTACAAAATAATTATTAAATTGTTCGAAATTTTTTAATTAAGTCATAGAGCTATTAAAATCGATGTTGTATGGCATTCTTTGCTTGCACCGCTTGCACAAATCGAAAGCTCTCTTCCCCTTCTTTTTTACAATGCAGTTTTTTTCATGAAACAACTTTAAACGTTATGAATCTATGAATCAAAATTCAAATAGATTTATTCTCCGATCTCCGTTATTGATCGTCAACTCGATTTGGATCTAAAGTATGTTTTTTTACTTATCAATGGGTATTGAACTACTGATTCATCGTACAAATCGTTAAATCATAGTTTAGAGTTCGTTAGCTGAACTTTAAAAAAAAATAACAATCTGGTAACTTAAATGAAAATTTTCATATAGTTTAATAACTTAAATAAATTTTTTTAAATAATTTAGTGACCATTTTATAACATTTTTTAAATTTAATGATCAAAACGTAAATTTTTTAATTAATTAATGATCTTGAGTACAATTTACACAATAATGAAAATCTATGTTTTTCCTCAAAATAAATCTTTTTTCATGTGTTTCACTCAACAAAAAACAGACATTTTATTGACAAGTGACAGCCCACAATGTACATACGCTGTATCTCTCTCTAAAAAGAGAAAGCTTTCTCTAAAGGAGAATCCATTTTTAGAAGGAGAAAAAAGAGAGAGAAATGCAAATGCTCTCTAAAGCTTCATCTGCTATGGCCTCCTTTCCTTGTTCAAGGGTTTGTTTTCATTTTCATTTTCCCTTTTTTTAATCCTTGAATTTGAATTTTTTTAGGAAGGAAACTGAAAATATAATGAAATATAATAGCAAAGATCTGATTTTTTTTTTATACCCAATTTGAGAAAAATGACATTTCCTTTTATGGCTAATCGAAGAAATGGGTGTTGGACTAGTTTTAGCTTGATGGGAAATCTGGGTTTTGGCTTTTGTGATGTATAATTTGCTCTTTTTATGCCATTTTTAGCCATCTGTTTTTTTTTCCCAAATTAGGGTTCATATGATTTTAACTGGTTTTGCCTTGTATGAACACTTGAAACTTGTTTTGTCACTGTATGTTGATATGAATCTTGTTCAATATGTTGTGATTTATAGTTAGTGTTTCCATTATCTGAATTTCATATGATGCACTTTAAAAAAGAGAACTTATTAAGGTGGGATCTAAGTCCCATTCCTTGTACTTAGATACATAACAATTCACCATGCTCGGCAGTCCCGGTTCCGAGGTTGGTTTTGCGATGGCTTTATCTAGTTTAGGGTAAGCATTGCAATACCAATGTCAGATACGAGCCTCAAGTGACTTTCCATTAGTTTTTGTTTTTCTCGAGCCTCAGGCTTACGCTATATTACCTATATCACCAGCTATGTTATGTGGTCTAGGTTTGCAATGCTACAATACCGATTTCACCTATACGGGAAGCTTTGATACCAATTGATATGGATCTCCAGAGAACCATACCAAAAAAGCTAGATATTAGGGCGAGAGAGAGTAGGTCCATATAAACCTTTTAAGGAAATCCCCTACTTTCCAATGTAGGATCCAAGCCCTATAACAGAGTTGCATGATGTCACCAGCTATGTTATGTGGTCTAGGTTTGCAATGCTACAATACTGATTTCACCTATGATGTGAAGTTTCGATACCAATTGATATGGATCTTTGGAGAACCATACCCAAAAAGCTAGTTATTAGGGTGTGAAAGTATAGGTCCATATAAACCCTTCTAAGGAAATCCCGTACTTTCCAATGTATGTTCCGATCTGAGCCCTATAACAGAGTTGCATGATATGAATCACTTCCCACAAGTCATTAAACTAAAGCCTTGACTTTGATACGAACTTGCTGCTTTCTCTCTATACATTTACTTGTCTTGTATGTATGTAGATATTAGGGTGAGAGAGTCTAGGTCCATATAAACCCTTTTAAGGAAATCTCATACTTCCCGATGTAGGATCCGAGCCCTATAACAAAGTTGCATGATATGAATCATTTCCCACAAGTCTTGACTTTGATACGAACCTGCTTTCTCTCTATACATTTGCTTGTCTTGTATGTATGTAGATATCCGTATATGAATTGGTGGTTTGCAATCATGATTATAATTTGAAATAATTTTATGTGATTTTGTATTTGATTGTTATTGCAGGAACTTTTGTCTTGATTATATGTTGGTTTATGGTTATATTTGAAAGCCTATTTTCGAATGTTTTAGGTGAGGAGTGGGCTTTGTGTTTGGCCAGGCTTGAGGCAACTTTGCATAAGAAAGGGTCTCGAGTATGGCTTGCGCTTATTATCGATGCCCCTCAAAACCTTGCGCGGGGCAAGTCGTTCTCTTAGGGTCGCGGAGTTTTGTAGTGTCACCAACGTGTCTTCCTCATTGCAAATTGAATTGGTGAGCACACCTCTTTTAATATTTCTCGTGTTTAAAATGTTCCATTTTAATAATCTTTTTACTTGTTTTGTTTTCGTGATTGTTTGTTCACCTTCATTTTGTCAACTCATTGTTTTTTGCAGGTACCATGTCTTAGAGACAACTATGCATATCTTTTACACGACGTGGACACAGGCACGGTTGGAGTCGTTGATCCTTCAATAGCTATGCCCATTATCGATGCTTTGAGTCGGAAAAACCGGAACTTGAATTATATATTGAATACCCATCACCATCACGATCATACTGGTGGGAATGCAGAGCTGAAAGCAAGGTATGGAGCAAAGGTATGAAAATTGGTATCTCTTGGTTCAGTCATCTTTTCAGCTCCTATCAGACATTAAAATCATAAACTCGACTGGAATATCCATTTGTAGTCTGTGAAAGCAAGGTACAGAACAGGGTATCAGCTGGGCTTGGCAAGTAAAGTGAGCCATATCCCAGCCTGGCCTATAGACAGGTTTATTTACAATGCATTTGCAAGTGAAGCTTATTAACGGTCTTTAGACAGTGACATATATATGGGTTTCAATTGTTTGGAAAGGCATTTGAATTATGGATTTTGTATATCATGACCGGGATAATGATAGTATTAATAACTGTTGTTCTTCGTGTAGGTTATTGGTTCGGGAATAGACAAGGATAGGATTCCTGGAATTGATATTGTTCTAAATGATGGGGACAAGTGGATGTTTGCGGGTCATGAGGTGCATGTCATTGAAACTCCTGGTCATACCCGAGGTTAGATTCATTACCCATTTTATCTGAAATTCAACTGAATAATGTATGAACTTACAGCAGTCATATTCTGGTCTCCGCTTTGTGGTAGCTTGTACCTTCTCAATCCCCCCTTTCTATTTATTAGCTATATTACTCGGACTTGGTCGTGAGTGTTGGATATGTATATATGTCCAACCAGGGTATTTTCGTTTTTTAAAAGTTTTTCATGTCTTTGGAGGGTCATATCTCATCATACTAATGTTCATATATGCATCAAATCCAAGCATCACAAGTACTTAAAGAAAAATGAAGAGCTGGAGTAACATAGTTTATTAGTATTTATTGTTATTATTAAATTGAAACATGTCATGCAGGCCATATCAGCTTCTATTTTCCAAGTTCTGCAGCAATATTTACCGGGGACACATTGTTCAGCTTATCATGTGGCAAGCTTTTCGAAGGAACCCCGGAACAGGTATCTTCTTTGACATCTAAAATTTACGATATCTTAGTTAACAGTGGATACCCTAAAGGGCTATTTGGACTTGGCTGTTAGTATCGAATGTCGGTATGTTCGATATTTTTCAAGTTTTCCATGTATTTGGGGGTTGATCCAGTATCCCCGCACCTATATCTGGCATTAGACATGACTATCATACGTAGGTTAGGAAAAATGAAGAGTCCGGATAAGTGAAAGTAACATAGAATTAAATGTGAAACAAATGTAAAATTCTGGTGCCATATATCACAAACTTTCATATTCTGGTGAATCATCTGTGTTATTATCAATACATATCTTAACGGCTGAATTCTACCCGGCAGATGCTTTCTTCCCTTCAGAGGATCATGTCTCTGCCTGATGATACAAATATATATTGTGGTCACGAATATACTTTGGTTAGTCTATTAATCTTTTCAATTGAACCCTTCAGTTTTCCCCACGCGGAATTCAGAAAGGCACTAACCATATAACGTACCTGTTTTGGCAGAGTAATTCGAAATTTGCATTGTCGATAGAACCCAAGAACGAAGCACTTCAGTCGTATGCAGCGCATGTAACTCACCTTCGCAACAAAGGGTTGCCTACGGTAATTTCTATAGTTTGTCTTTCTTAGCTGATTTCTCATACCTTTCAAGGATTTCTTTTTTGTTCAATATACCTTTCAAGGACTAGATCATAAAATTTGTCGAACAAACTGATAATGATTTGTTTCACCGAGCTTTGGGGCATTTGTTCTTCTTAATGCATTTATGTAAATGCCTATTGCATACATGTGTTTAAGGACATCGTCACACTGCTATTTGCGTCTGGTTCTCGATCTTCTTACCTTCGATAACATGGGTTTTCCTTTGTTGATCGGATTATATGTTGTTCAGCCCTAAACTAGTCATGTCAATTGTTTTAGATAGGGATAATATAATTTTTGGTCATTGAACTTAGTAATTAGGTCTACTTTAGTAATTGAACTTGGATTTTGTGAAGATTTAATGATGTGACTAGTGTGCTTGTAACATGACTGGATTGGTCAGTCGAATTAATTGGACCGATAATTGACCGGTATACTGATCCAAACAAAGGGTTGAACTGATTGAATCAAAAACTGCTTGAAACCAGTAAAAAAAAAAAACTAGGACAAAAACCAGTAATTGAATAGGTTGAAACGGTTTAATAATCTTTTTTTAGTTATTTATGCAACTGTGTTTGACCATTGGCTCAACTAGATCCATACGAGTCGAGCAAGCTCCCCCGAATTGCCCAATAATGTAGCATCAACTAACAATCTGCTGTTTTTCAGATTCCAACTACACTGAAAAAAGAGAAGGCGTGTAATCCGTTCCTTCGAACATCGAGCTCAGAAATCAGGCAGGCATTAAATATTCCGGCCAATGCAAATGCGGCTGAAGCACTGGGTGTCATTCGTCAAGCAAAGGATAATTTCTAGGGCTTGTTTAGACATCATTTCTGTATGTGTATAGGTGATGTTAGCTCTTCCATATGTGAAATAAAAAACCACAAATGTTTACCAATGTTCATATGCTTTGATTTTTCTTTTTGGTTCTTTCGAAATTCTCTTGAGCTAATCTCAAAATATTATTTTGCTTATTTCCTCATAACAATTTTTTATTCCTTTGCCTCTTATATATATGTAATTGTTTAACATTAAAATCCCAAAATCGGATTGGAGATCGAATTGATTTGTTTTATGGTCCAATAAGTTTAATTGATTAGGTTGATTGGTTTTGGGTTAGGTCAATTTAGATCATGTTAATTTGAAGTTTTAAAAATTTCAGGTTTTTTGGTCATGTAAGTTTCGAGTTTGGATCATTTAGAATCTGATTCATTGAGTTTATTTGTGTTTGAGGTTTGGGATTTTTGGGTTGAATTATTATTGGTATAGATCATTTTGGATTTTTATCACTTCGATAGTAGGTTATTTATTTGCGCTATTTTTAAGTTTGAATTAATTTAGGTGTGATTGGAAAAGTTTAAGTTGTGTTTTTGTTAATAAATTAGGTTAATCGGTCGAGTTTAGGTTTGAATTGATTGAGTCGGATTTTAATATATTTTTTATAAAGATAAGGATAGTTTAAAAGATGAATTTTTAGAGAATGTATTGATAATTTAAATATAAAACTTTTGTTATTTCATATTGATTTAATCAAAATTAGTAAATTATAGGAAGATTTTTAAAATAGCATCGTTCTTTTTTTTGGTTATTTTAAATTTTTTTATCAATTTATTTATTGCTGTTAGAAAAATTAATCAAAATGGTTATGCGGTAGTTTGTTGACTGGGTTTGCAAAAAGAAAAAGAAAATTTATCTTATAATCCCTTTAAAAATTACAAAATTTTTAAGTTAATCCTTTAAATCCTCATATTAAATAACATAAAAAAAAAATACTAGATCTAGGTTCCAAACTTTTCTTCAGTTTCCTCCTCTATCTAGACATTGAGATAAATTTCTTAATTATTCTTGTTTTCCATTTATTTATTTTCCAACTTAATAGTTTAGTTGCACTGTTTTTTTAAAAGCGCTTTGATTTATGAAAAGATGATTAATCTTCAAACAGAAACTATATGTGTTAAGGTTTTTTTTTTAAATACAAAGCTTTCTGTTAACCCAAACACTGAAACCACAAAACAATTGCATTCTAATCAAATCATACAAAAAAAAATATTAATCTTGCACAGCTTTTGATTAACCCAAACTCTGAAATCTTGATATAGTTTTCATATTTGAGTAAAAGACGACAAAGTGAAGATTTTAAAATTTAGGTTCAATAACCACGGGGTTAGGTGACATGGTAAGTGTTTCTTCTACTTTAAACAATGATTTAGGGTTTAATCCTCGCCTTGAGTATGAAATAACTTTAAAATTCGTGGCCATCATCTACCCTTTTAATGGCTTACAAAGTGGTAATGATTGGTGATTAGACTTCTTTTGTTAGATGTATTGATTCAGTGGTAGGTTTTAAACCGATTGAGGGCTTACAAAACGTAGAGAATTAGTGACTGAGTTTCTTTTTCTTAAATGTATTGATTCAAAGAAAGGCTTTAAATGAATTAAGCCAATAAACAATTGAACCATATTTTTTATTCTTTTAATCTTTTTATTTTGAAATTTTGAAATAATTTATTTAATTAAATTGGATGAACCAATTGGACTAGCGAACAGGTGGCTTGATCGATTTGATTTCTGAAAACCCTAGTAATTGGACTTAATTTTTTAAAATTAAAAAAAGTAAATAAACTAAATTTTAAGAAATAAAAGTAGAAAATTAAATTCTAAAAATACGAAAAGTATAAAAACTTAGAGCATATTTTGACTGTTTATATATATGGTTAAAGTGAATAGCTTAAGTCCCTTGAGTACTTAGGTCTAAGTCTCACCATATGTGTATAATATATGTGGTTTATTTATTTATTTGTTTATCATTCATGTTCATTTTACAGTCTATATTAAGGATTTATGATTATCATTTTCAACTATATCATCATTAAAGTTCGAACTTGCATTCTATTTTTGAAATTATAATATGTCTTACCACTACATCTACCACTTAGAGTAGAAGTCTTAATCAATTTTTTTAATCAAATTTTATTCAATATTAAAGATAAAAACGGGATAACACGGTTTAAACCCGTATTAAACAAGCAAATCAATACTTTAATCACCATGTTTATCATACATATTTATGTAATATTTATATCATCATATTTAAAGAAAAATTTGGAAAGAATTTAGGAAGACAAATAGTAGCCAGTAGGTGACAAATGAAGTTTAGTGGGAGCTGTAATTTTCACCTGAAAGCGCCCATGTATCTGACGCCCCATGGACCTTCTCACCCGATTTCTGGTCCCCACCACCCACTGGCCACTAGTCACTACCCACTTTTTTTCCTTTCAACCAAAATATTAGTTACATAAGATTTATTATGGTCTAATTTTGGTTTTAATCCTCTATTATTTTGGAATTTAAAATTTAGTCCTTTTCTTATAATTGGTAAGGTTTAAAGGATTTTTTACGGATCAAACTCGAGATTGGTGTTAACCAAATACTCTAACGCAAGTACTTTTTCACTCACTAGTGGTTCAGTGACAAACCATCTACTTTTGGTGGATACCAAAAAATATATAATTTAACTAATAATATTAACAATTAAATTTCGAGTTCTAGAGATTTTTTAAAGAAAAATTATAGCTAGTAATATTAACTATTAACTTTCATCAAATTAAGCTAAGATCAGGTAAAAGTACCAAAGAAGCTCTTGTATTTGGGGGCAAATTGCATTTTGGCTCTTTTATTGAAAAAATAGATAAATTAGTCCTTATACATTTTAAAACATGCAAATTAACCCTTCCGTTAAATTTCATCTGTAAAATGATGATGTGGAATGTTAATTTAAATGGTTAATTCTTATTTTAGTCCCTAAACTATAGCTAAAATATCATTTTGATAAAGGGTTAATTTCACGTTTCAAAATTTCAAATGGTATAAAGGTTAATTTACCCATTTTTTAGTATAGGGTCGAAATGCAATCCACCCCTCAATAGAAGGGCTTCCCACATACTTTTACCACTAAAATTAGTATATTAACAAAATCATGAGAACTTAAACTTAAAATTAACAATTAACTCTCGTCAAATCAAATTTTAAATCCAAATTAAATACTAAAAAATTAACATAATAATATTTAAATCCCAAAATGTACAATATTCACGAAATATAAGTATCACATTGGACAAAAAAACACAGATAACAAATTAAAAAAATGTCAAACTCGTGATAGTGAAATTAAATACCAAATTTCAGTATAGTAGAGGGACTAAAATATGAATTAGTCCTATTAATTTTCCTTCACTTTGAGAAGGGGAAAGAATAAATCAACGTTTCGCCCCGCCAAACAGCTTTTTTATTCACAACGCCCATAATATTTATCAATTTTCCGCACACTAATCGATAACATCGACGATCCCCATTTTTTGCTGATAAAAAAGGGGAAAAAAAAGAAAAAGGAGAGGAAATGGCGGAGAAGGCGGCCGCGTATGACGTGGCGCGTGGAGGTTGGAGCGAAACTCGGACGTGCGTTGTTCTAGGAGGTCGAGGATTCATAGGAAGAACGTTAGTCAACAGGTTACTGCGACTCGGAGGCTGGATCGTCCGAGTTGCTGACTCATCATCTCACTCGCTGCTGCCCGATTCTTCCTCTGGTTCAGATTCTCTCCTCTCTGATGCTATCAGTTCTGGTCAAGCCTCCTTTTGCCACGTCGATGTTCTCGATACTTCTCAAATCGTCAAAGGTAAAAAAGTAAAGTAGATATACGATCAATATTCGCATGTGTATTGATCCGCATGTGTGTATATACCTCTTTAGACATATAAGCATTTCCGATGGAGATACTGGAGAAATGCTAGGAAAGAGAGCTCGATCAGTTATCTATTTAAGGCGATTTAAAGTTAGTTTTACTGAAAATGGAGTTTCCGCTTAGCATTTTTGTTGATTGTTGATTTTTGCTTTCTAAAGAAGTTGCAGTGAAGTCAAATAAAACTCATAGTTGATCGTAAATGAACAAATGATTGACAGGTCATATCCGTTATAGCATAATCGGTCTCTATAAAAGTAAAATCATATATATATATTTAAAAATATGCTGTTTTGCTTTCGACTTAAAACTTGTTTGTTTTGTCTCTGGAAATGAACGTGAGTTGAAAAAGCGATTGTTAAAATAGTATTAGATTTACATTAATTGAAATAGAGGCTTTTTGTTGTTACCTCAGAGATGGCTTTAACTTTAGCTGGAGATCTTAGAAAATTAGGGATACACATAAGTTAGTTAGTGAGACGCCATGAAAAAATGTTTGAGAGTTGAAAATGTTAGTTTTATCAATCTTTTTTATTTTTACCCTTTGCAAGCTAAACAAGGAAGATAGACCTACTGGATGCATTTGTTTCTGTTTGTTTGCGAGAAAAATAGATAAAAGAAATTAGTATCTGAATTTTTTTTTTTGTTAAGGAACTGAAGCGTATGCTGAGACAGAAAGGAAATAAATTTAATTCACATATGTTGCATTTTTATGTCATCTTCAGTTTTAAAATATCATTGCAACTTTGGAAATGTTTGAGAAATTGGCTCTGTTCTGACAATACACCTCTTGCAGTAACTACAGGTGCAGATGTTGTATTTTACATGGAACCGACTGATTTAGACGCACATGATTTCTGTAATTGCTACATGATCATAGTTCAAGGTAATGGGCCTTTCTTGTTTGCCTCTTTTGATGAGATTTATAACTATATACTATATTTTAAAATCATACCATTGCGTTGACAATATTTTCAGGTGCAAAAAATGTCATTAATGCATGCCGAGAAAGTAAAGTTAAGCGACTTGTATACAATAGTTCTGCAGATGTTGTTTTTGATGGTTCACAAGATATACTTAATGGTGATGAGTCCTTCACTTATCCAGGGAAAGTATGTTTCATATTGCTTCAATATGATAAAACTATTTTGGGTTTTGAGTTTTCATCTGTTTGCTAATTGTCCTTTTGTTTGTTGATGCGCCCCTAAAGTTTAAGGATATGACAGTTGACCTTAAGTTTCAAGCGGAAGGACTAATCAGGGTAGCTAACAATATTGGCGGTCTTCAAACATGTGTACTTCGCCCTAGCAATGTCTTTGGCTCTGGTGAAACACAATTTGTGCCTTTGCTAGCGAATCTATCCAAATTCGGTTTGGCAAGGGTTTGTGAACAATCTTAACTTCGCTTTATTTGTGTAGAGCTGTAGTTTTACTATTATCTTGATTATTTTAAAATTCTTACTGTTATATATTTCTACATTGATTATCAAAGTATAGGCTAAAAGTGAAATACGGCAATGTGTGTTTATGAACCTCTTTACTTTTAGTCCTAATTTCCCATGTTTGATTTAACTCAAGTAAGATCCTTTTTGCATCCCAGATCATTTATGCCTTTTGGGAATGTGCAGCTAGTTGTCTGTTTCTAAAATTATATTATGTCTTGCTTTTTTTTTTTTTTTGGAAAATCTATGTTTACTTTATATTATGATGGAATATGTAGTATTTCTATTAATCCTTTTTATAGTAACAGCTCTCATTTCAGTTCATTACAGGAAGTGGTGGAAATATGTCTGACTTTACCTATGTTGAGAATGTTGCTCATGCTCATATCTGTGCTGCAGAAACTATAGATTCTCGGGTAGTCTCGGTGGCTGGAAAGGTACTCCTTAAGTTTGAAAGATATGTAAAGTTCTCTCATATTTTAATTAATATTAAAACTATGTCTAAGGGAGATGTTCTCAATATGCAGGCTTTTTTCATTACAAATCTCGAGCCTATAATGTTCTGGGAATTTATATCTCTCATACTTGAAGGCTTAGGGTATCAAAGGTAAAGCATGCTGGTTTTCCAATGTGTGAAAGTCTGCGATATCGTACTGATTCGTGGTAGGTTACTATGCTGTAGATTCATCAAACTAACATGATTGTGACATGTAATATATTTAATTGTGTTACATTTTTTGTTCATAATTTACTTGTGTTACTAAGACGGTTATCATGGGCCAGAGGAGGGAACAAAGAAACTGTGATCATTTTATGAAGCCTTGTTCCTTATTTGGATCCTGTCCTTTGGTCTTTGAAATTTGAAATATGTTTTTCATTGCCAATTCATCAGCACAAATACTGCTAGATTTTGGCATACCATTAGATGCAAGAATTTTAGTGTAGGAATGGATGTTCTTTCTTGTTTGGAAGTGGAATCCTACTAATATGATATACAAAATCTGATGGTTTATGTTTTAGTGTCCTGTTTGACTTCCTTCTCTGAATTCTCTTTTTCTTTTGGTTGACAATTTATGTACCTTTTTTCTTTCTGCCAAATTGGCTGCTGAAGCAATTACAAAATCCCTTTTCCCTTTTATTTTCTTTTTTGTCACCTTTAGTATTCTCCTAACTGGCATTGTCTATTGCATTACAGACCGTTCATAAAAGTTCCTACTTGGATGGTTTCCTATGTAGTCATACTTAGTCAATACATACACGACAAGTTGAGCTACAGAATGTATAGATATTCCGTGTCACCTCATTACATTGTTCAGTTAGCTTCACGTAACAGAACTTTTGACTGCTCCGCAGCTCAAAAGCATCTTGGATACTCACCTGTTGTCTCACTAGAAGTAAGTTTCTGCTGTTTTTCCTTATATGTAAATCCATTCTTTTGTAACATGTAATATTCTTGTCATCTGTCTTTTCTTTTGGCATCCCTATTTTATACAGAATATTTCCAGATCCTCTGTTAGCTGTTAGTTTTTCATGATTTATTAGGACTTTTACAAAAATAGAAAAAAAAATCAGTTGACTAGCCAAAGTTTAAACTTAGTGTATTCAACATACTTTTCAATATCTGAACATATATTTTTCATCTCTTGGTATTTCTGAATAATATTCATCTTTATAGAGTAGAAGCACTAATTGTTGTCTCCGCTTCTAAGGGATTGAGTGGTTATAACTCATAAGTTGACACATGAACATACCTTTGGTGGGAAGTTAGCTAGAGTTTAGGTTAATTCAGCTTATTTTCATGAACTGAACACTAGGATGAATGGAACTTGGTGGAATTGGGTATCCTCATTGCTTTGCTAAATTTGAAAGCTGGAGGAATTTTTGAAGCAAAGGAATGGCTGTTGGGTGTAGAATTTTCTTATAGAAACTAATAGCTGCTTTTGTCCTTTACGCCTTATCCTTTTCTTCCTTAAGTTGATAAATGGAAAGAAAATTTTCATTCTCTATTACACTTTTTCCCGTTCATGTTACATTTTGTTATACCTTTAAGAAATTGAATTGAGCTCATAGAATGGTTTATCTGAAGATCGTTTTTGTCATCTCGTGACCACATCAATCACATAAAGTAGTTTTCAAAGATCCACTAGGGTGACTACAACTTTTTTATCTGAAAGTTTGACTTACCTTTTTTATTTTTGTTGCCGATAATGCAGGATGGTATCAAGTTAACAGTTGCATCATTCTCTCATTTATCTAAAGACTCATCTTTTATGAGATTCGGCAATTTTGATGAGCAATCCAAAGCAGAGAAGCTGCTAGGCAGCGGGATAGGTATTCTATTATATGTTTTTTATGCAGATTTCAATAATGGTATTGCATAGCTATTTCTCTGAAGTTTATGCTTAGCCAAAGAATTTGTAGTGTCCTTTCAACAATTGAGCACATGATTAGTCAGTTTGTAGATTTACTTTTGCGTACTAATTTTGAGCATGTCATGCTATGCCATGAGATTGTACTATGGGATTGAATAGTTAAAATGATTCTTTCTTCTAAAGTTGGTGAAGGTCTTTGAGGTTGTAATTGTAGCCGACAGGCTACATAGTCTATCTTGACTTCAGCTTTAAGCCTAAGCCGAGGCAACATTTCATTTCAAACTGTACAATCAGATGGAGGCATAAAACAAGATGCATCAATTGGTCACTATTTGAACACTTGAGTCAGCATCGTTTCTCTGGATGCACTCCATACCTGAGTGTTACATTTATTTTTTAATCTATTATGTGTTGTTTTTAGCAGTCATAAGATGTGGTTAGGGTTTTTCTAATATATGTTTTCTTAAAAATTTTAAAAGAAAAAAATATCTTTGATTTTTATTTTATTAATAATAGTTTATTTAAACTTTTAGTAATTTTACCGAGTTGGTGTCATTTGATTCCAAAGCTCAATCAAACACTGTGTTATAGCATATAGATAGATGCATCCAAATAGGCTCTTATAAATAAATGAGGCATGATAGTGCAATTTTCTCCATATAGTGACCTTGAATTAATTCGATTCAGTTGCAGATGTCCTGCTGTGGAGGGATGAAAGGAGAACATTTATGTGCTTCCTTATACTGGCTTTGGCATTTTACTGGTTCTTTTTCTGTGGAAAAACTTTTACCTCATCTGCAGCCCAGCTTCTGCTGCTAGTTACAGCCATTCTTTATGGATACGGTATTTTAGCATCAGATTTGTGAGTATTGCTAATTACATCCCTTGG
Organism: Gossypium hirsutum; assembly: GCF_007990345.1. NCBI lineage: Eukaryota > Viridiplantae > Streptophyta > Magnoliopsida > Malvales > Malvaceae > Gossypium > Gossypium hirsutum. The sequence goes on from NC_053425.1 coordinate 1,154,012, forward strand.
TTCTTTCATTGCAGTTCACCGGGTCAATTTGTTGTAGTTCCCCGTTTTTACTCATCGATTGATTCAATCTGGAATGTGAACCAGTTCCATGGTCCTCTTTGGACCTCTTTCACTTTTTGTTTTCCAGTGTCCATGTTCGATGCCAAATTCTTTTGATTAAGATACTCTTTCCATTAACTCTCTTCTTTTCCATTTCCTTGTTTTTGCATATACCCCAGCTTCGGGAATGTCATTACCAATACAGAGATGGGGTTTGATTGCTTGTTTTCCTTTAGAATTTCTTTTTAAATAGTTAAAGAAATGTTCTAAAGTACTAATCATGTTTCCCTTGGTTCACTTTTACCATTTCCATCAACATGACCCAATCGGGCTTTCTTCCTGTCTGGTAAGCTAGTTTATTAGATGCCACGCCCTTTTCCCCCTTGAAACAATTGGGACACCTACCTGAACCAATTTTCTCTTACAGTATTTACATTCCTACTATTAGCTTATAAAATCTGCAGTTCTATTTTTTATTCAGTAACTTGCTGAATATCGTATTATTGAAATATACTTTTCTGTCTTAATTATGATTGCCTTTGCGACAGATGTGGTTTTGCTGTTCAAAACATACCTTCATCTTGTTTTGAAATCCAAAACTCAGACATGAAAAATTCAATCAGATCCATATCTTATATGTGGAATAGAGTAGTTTGTAGTATCCGATTGTTGGCCAAGGGAGAGGATTGGAGCAGGTTTTTCAAGGTTTGTATTTTGATGGCAGTGTGTTTACGGTTTCATGCTTTCTTTTATAGTTTCTTTTACTTTTTAAACTTTTCATTCTTGAACATGTCAAACACGTAATCTCAGTAAAAGTATCATGGACGCCCCTGTACTGAGAGTTGGATTATTTTGCCCCTTTCTACTTTAAAAAGTGGGCAAATTAGCTAATGGCAGAAATGAATGGAATATTTCACGGAAGGACCGGTTTTCTCTTTGATCTAATTTGCAGAGGCTAATTTGTCCTTTTTTCTATAGAGGGGGCAAAATGCAATCTCACTCTTATAACAAGGCCCTACATAGTACTTCTACCCGAAATCTCCGACGGTCCGACCTCATATGCCACCCTTGAAACCCTCATTTATTTCAGTTGAAATTTTGTATCCAGGTGCATTCTGGTACTTCATTGTTTTGCAAAATGTGCCACTATAATTTCCCATTGCATCTTAGGTTTTAAATAAATGTAATAATGTTATCGGGTTATTGAGTTACAACTGTCCATCTCCTTATTATAAGCACTCATCGACGAAATTGGTTTCCCTATCAAATATTTTGAATCTAACTGAGGGGTTAGCTTCTTTATAGCCTGACATACATAAACTTTACTGCAAACTTAATGTGGATCTGTTCCAAACTTTGACTTGAAGCAACCTGAAATTTTTTGATTGATTATAACCATATGAGCTATGCATAGGTCCATACAAATACTGACATATGCATGTAACTTATACAGGTTGTGGCTTTCCTTTATTTGTTCAAGTGGATTGTATCGTTTTCCTTGGCTGTTCTTGTTGGCATCAGTAAGTAACGATTTACTTTTTGTTTAAAGGGGTAATTATATTGTTTCATCGTGTGATACTGACTTCGGAAATAATCTGTAATGCAGTTCTGGTTTTTGCCTTCACTGCATTCTTCATTTACGAACAATATGAATCAGTGATTGAAGGACTCTGGGCAGTTTTGTTGTTTGGTATCATGGAATCAAAAGGATTGATAATAAGTACCCTGCCAGAGTCTGTCACAGCATTTCTTCGAAATGACAACGGTTCGCATCAAGAAAAAGTTCACTTCTCGTAAATGCACGGTAATTACCAGTTCAAGCTCTTGTAGTAGTATTTTAGTTTTCCTTACTGATCGGCTTGTATTGTGTTTAGACTAGCTTAGACTAGCATCGATGATCAGACGATAGAAATTGTTTTCCTATCAAAATATAGTAGCTTAATTGAACAGCATAAATTCTACCCCGTATCAGTAAAAGTAAATCAGGGAAAAGTACACATGTTACCAGACTTGACAGTGAGTGTTGAATACAGGTACGTTTATATTGTTATCTTTTTGTATCTCATCATTTTTCAACATCCGTATTCGAATATATGCCTAGTTTTAGAGAAAATGAAGATTCTGAGTAACATAGGGGACAACTATGTAGCACATGTTACCTGAATATTTCAACTGTTGAAATGTGGTTACTGGCCAAATGTAGTGTTCTAAAACTACATTCCATCAGGGACTTCCTTTTCCGGGTCGATTCGAAATTGAGAAAAGGCTGTAGATGTTATAGTTCGAATTCTAGATTTATTAGATGTTCACTCTTTTATGTAACTACATAAATAAAGGTAAATTAGTGAAAAATGGGCAAATTAGGTCTTACACGTTAGATTCAAGAACAAATTGGTTCTTCTTTTAAAAGTTTTATTCATTTCTACTATTAAAAATTAGTCCATGTATGTCAACACAAGTTTTACGTGTCATGTATAACTATCTGATTATTTTGTCAACTATGTTAGTTTTAAATAGTAAAAATGAATTACTTTTTTAACAGAAAAAACTAATTTACTCTTTGATTTAGTACACAGGGACTAATTTATCTTTTCTTTTTATTAAAGAGGGTGAAATGTAATCTAAGAGACCTTCATAATCCATTTACCCTTAAATAAATTATAGTAATCCTCAAGTTCAGCTCGAGATGTTTTGTATCAAGCATTTTTCTGTTTTTCACCTTTCTTCGGTCATATTGCTGGGGTATGTTATTCAGACTTAATGCGGTATGTTTAATATTTTCTAAACTTTTTCATGTATTGAGATTGTAATTTGAGTTGCATTTTGTCCTAATTATAAATTTAGAATTTATATAACTTATAAAGTTGTACTTAGAAATTTTGATCCTGATTTTTCATTCTCGATTTTTGTCTGTTTTTATTCATTTGAAGAGAATATTAAGCTTTTCTCTTATACCCTTAATTTTATTATTTCCAAATTCCGATCATAACTTTGAGAAATATTTTTTAAAATACATACTATCTTATACGTAATGAATTTTAATTAAAAGTGTTCCAAAAATTGAAAGAATTCTTTATTAAAACATTTTTAATCCAATTATTTTTCCTTTTAACCGACAAAGTCTTAGATTAAATATCAATGATCCAATTCCTTTTATTAAAAACATGACGCATAATATATACGATAAATCAGACGTTACAAATCGATGTTTAAATATTATGTTTGTAAAATATTTTTTAATGAAGAGAAAAATAAAATAATACTAATTGTAACATCGGAAATATTTATAAATAAATTAGAGATGCATAATCTTAATTCGATTTTAATTTTACAAGTATCATCATTGCGCTCTATTATGATAAGGTACTTTGAGAACGATTCTCAATAAACATATCAACACTCTTATTTAGGCAAATCACATATAAATGTTTTAAACATTATTAGAAACTAAAATTTAAAACAAAAACTATAATTACTTTCAAATAAAATAGAGTGGGCAAAACAAAATTTACGAAAATGTAAATAAAAAACATGACCATGAACGAAAATTAAAAATTATTTTAAAAAAAATCATTTGAAAATAATTATTAAGGAAACCGTAACCAACAACTAACTTAAATATCGATACCATTTCATCTAAAGAAAAAAAATTAAATTGAAAAAAAAAAGCTGTTAGGGTTTTAGATTTAATAATGGGTGTTATGATTTGATAATACTCTCAAAAAACTTTTTTCAAAATTAAATTAACATTACACCCTTAAAAAATCAAATATATGAATAAAAATGTTAAATTTAGGATCATAAGGTTTTCATTTATAAATATTACACAGCTTTTGAGGCTACTAAAATTGATCACGTAAGCAAACATTCTCTTTTCTAAATTCTATATAATTCAATTTAATTGAATTCCAATATTATTATCAATAGGAATTTTATTATTAACAAATAGAGCTAAATTTTTAAATTTAAAAATAAAACTAAATTTCAGATATATAAAAATACAGCGATGGGAGCACAAATAAGCAAGTTGTATCATCGAATTTATAAATAAATATCTTAAATCATAACTTCACCCTTCACTTATACCTAATTTCCTATTTCTATACTTAAATTTTGTTTGTCCCATTTTATAATTGTGAATAGATACAAATTAATTGAATCAATACAATGAATTGAATTGAGCTTTTTTATTTTATAAATTTTAGTTTAATCGGTCGATGAATTAATGACTTAATTAATTCAACTAAAGGTATCTTTAGGTTGGGTCAGGTTTGGATCGAGTCCTAATAAAATTTTAGACTCCACACAAAAAATAGATTTAAATTTTGCCAAATCCGATCCATTATAGATACTAAACCTAAGTCTGGACCAATTCGACTCATATTAAAGCCTATAGTATCAATATAGTACGGAAGGTATTGATACCTTGGGGAGAGTATTGAGACTCAGTCAATTTTTCTTTAGGCATGTATTAATATATTGGGAAGGGTATTAATACCTTAAGTATGTATTCGGGTTGAGTCGAGCCTAGATGAAAAAAACATTACCTGAAACAGGACCCATTCTTTAAATAAATCTTGTTTTTCGTCTAAACTCTCACACAAAACAGATCTTCAAAATGGATTGAATGGACTGGCCATAAACACCTCTAAAATCAACCACTAATCCAGTTCTAAATACATTGATAAAAAGTGCAAAATGAAAAAAAAAGAAAAAGAAAAAATAGCAGCCATCTGCTGACATCACTTACATGCACCTCAAGAGCGGCACGGCCTTTGGGTCACGGGCTAGGGCTTCCTTTATTCAAACGACGGCGTTTACCTTGTTTCTCCTCCCTGTATATATATATAAATAACTGTTCCCACATGTTCTACAGATTTCGGTTGGTCGGTTTTTTCTCTAGGAAAATTCATTCAATTTGATTTTCTAATTTTTAGGGTTTCTTTCAATTTCATATCACTCACACTCAATTTAAGAAAAAAAAATATTAAATCACTACCGTTTGGATATCTCTAACAATGTTCCCGCCGATGAAGCAACAAAACATCGGGAAACAATCGGAAGTATCCGATACGCCGTCGAGCAATTTATGGGTAGGGAACTTATCGGGTGAGACCGTGGATTCAGATCTGATGGATTTGTTCGGCAAGTTCGGTGAACTCGATAGCGTCGCGACGTACTCTTCTAGAAGCTTCGCTTTCGTGTTCTTCAAGCGTGTGGAAGATGCGAAGGCGGCTAAGGAAGCTCTACGAGGAGCCACCTTGCATGGAAACCAGATCAAGATTGAGTTTGCTCGACCGGTTCGTTTCGATGTTCTTATCTTCTCTGACTATTTTTTAGGTTTTTCAGTTTTTGCTCGGTTTTTGTATATTTATTTGTGTCTTGAAAGAAACAAAAGAAAGTTTGATGTTTTAGTTCTGAACGCATATATTTACATTCTAGTTTTACAGTTTGTCATATATTATTCGTCTCATTTATATCAATGCTCGGAATAAATCTTGGAATTCTAAGGAATGCAACCAAATATGAAAATTAGAATTTAAATTTTATAAAGAGATATAAAAATTAAGGAATGCGGGCTCAATATGATATAATTCTTTTGTATTGAAAGAGTAGGCGACATTAAAAAGAGTCAAGGTGTAATCTGGGTTTCGATGAGAAAGCAATTTAGGCATGAGATTGCCGAAGTTTCTTAATTCTTTCTTTAGTGGAACTAGGAAATCTTTGCAACTGTTAAAGGCATATCAATCTAATGCGAAAATGTTTCAAATTTTATGGATTTATGGCTTAAGGAGGGTAATGGTGTGAAATTTTTAGGACAATTTCCAGTGTTCTAACTCTATAAAGCTTTTCTCAGAAAAATGTGCAATTAGTGGTCCAAAGTATACGAATCCTAGTTTTTTCTTATTGTATTTGGATTGTTACATATCGGTTTAGCGATAATAATCTTACCAAGCAATATTTCGAATTTTAACATGTACTATTATTCTTCTAGCTATATGAATAGAAAAACGGGTGCAGTAATGATCTTACACCAGGCAAAATTTCCAATTTTAACATGCATGCTCAATGGATTGATACATGATCTTAACGTGTATTCTTTATTATTCACAAAACTCTACTTTTTTATTTCATTTTTCTGTCTTATCACTTCTCCCCTTAATAACCTAGCAACAAGCAATAAAAACGGATATGAAGTATGAAGGTTGATGAAATTAAATAATATTTAGTTAGTAATATTTGTATAAAAAAGTGCTACTTCCTTTCCTTTTGTTTCTATAATGTGGGAAACTTTATAGGAGAAACAAGTATATTGAAAATGCCATACATGCCCTTTCAAAACTAGTTTCATTTGTAAAATGAGTTCAACCATTCCTCTATTGATAGCTAAATCATCACTTTTAGCTTAATTGGCTTCTAATCTAGCCGATAATCATTGGTTAAAAATTAACATGGTTCATTTGGTGGCTATTGTTGACTGAGGTAAACTACAAACTACTTACTAACATGTTATTGCAATGAAAATTTACAAGATATATGGTATTTTGTCTAAGAGAAGACTAAAGCCCTTATAAACTAGAATTATAAACTAGAAACCTTCCATAAAGAATCACAAACTATAATGTTAAAGAGAAACCAAAGTGCTCTGTGAATTCATTGACCTCCCTTTTTAAATGTCATTCCATATGAATTAACAGAGGGTTCTATGAGGGTTGTATTCCCCCAACCATGTTTGGATATGTTTCGGGTATTTATACTTAAAGAAAAATGAAAAAGTTGTAGGAACATAATTTAAAAGATCTTGAGATACAAATTTGTTTCTTCATTGTCTTCTTCCTAAAACCCATCTTCATTTCCCTTCCATCATTTTTCAAAATATGGTTACTCTTGTGCGCATTGGGCCTTTGTGCCCATGAGAAAAGAGAACAAAAGAAAAAAAAAATTGATGTGGTCATCAATCTTAATTGGAGTGTCATACTCCTATTTTTACTAAGCTGATTGAAGTCCTTTTCATTCTGACATCCAGAGCGAAGGGTCAAATTTATACAACATTAAGCAGAAATTGATGTTGGGGGAATCCTTTGAGACTTTCGCTTGTTCTTTTATTCTTTAAATATGCTTAAGTAACTCTTAGAAGTGAATTTCTATTTACTTGTTTCCCCTTGACTTGAAAGAGAAGTTTGCCATGCTGAAAGTGGTTTATATTGTTTTTATTTGCTATTTTTTTCCCTTGTTCCTTGTTCTTGACTTGAAGGATGGTATAATGGCAGATCTAGACTTTTGCTTGCAATAGAATAAATATTTTGCATTTATATGAATTCATAGTAATAGAATCCTAGCATCACATCAATAGGTTGTGATTCAAATTTTGCAGTTATATGATCTATATTCCTCCAGTAATTAGTGTGTTTAAACTTGGATCATCTATTTTCTTTTTCCTTCTAACTTGTCCTGCCTTATGCGATAAATAATGTCTAATCTTTTATCTTTTTGGGGTTTGTTGTGAAATTCCTCAGGCAAAGCCTTGTAAGAGTCTATGGGTTGGTGGAATTAGTCAAACTATTTCGAAGGAAGAATTGGAAGAAGAGTTTTCCAAGTTTGGTAAAATTGAAGACTTCAAGTTCCTTAGAGATCGTAATACTGCATTTGTAGAGTATTTTAGAATGGAAGATGCTTCCCAGGCCATGAGAAGCATGAATGGAAAGAGAATAGGTGGTGCACAGATACGTGTTGATTTTTTGCGATCCCATCCTTCAAGAAGAGTAAGTACATACATTTAGAATGTTAAATCTGCTTTTAATAGTTAGGCTACCAATTGGTTAGCATCTATATTCCCAGACTAGTACTTTCCTGTGCTTAACACCTGTTCAACCGTTTTTCCATTTCTCCATGTAACTTCAAAGTTGAAACACTCATTTCAAATGCTTAATGTGCTAGTAGTTGTCATATTGAATGAACTTTCTCCTCGATCCTTTTAACAGGAACAGTGGCCTAACTCTCATGATCTCAGAGATGGGCCTTTTACTGGTAGAATGGGGCCTTCTGATAGCCATTTGTTGAAAAGACCAGTGAGTAATAAACCTAAAGCCTCTGTTGAACTAGATTTTGCGTAATTATTCTTCATTTTTCTTGCACCTACATTTATTGCCTAAATTGAATATTTATACATTTTTCATGTAAATCATCTTTGTAGCATTCTCAAATAGTTGGCCGAAAGGGAGACAGTCAGCCTACCAATGTTTTGTGGGTAGGCTATCCTCCATCTGTGCAAATTGATGAACAAATGCTTCATAATGCCATGATACTGTTTGGTGAGATTGAGAACATTAAGAGCTTCCCTTCAAGACACTATGCTTTTGTGGAGTTCAGGAGCGTGGAGGAAGCTCGTCGTGCAAAGGAGGGTTTACAGGGTCGTTTATTTAACGATCCAAGGATTACTATTATGTTCTCATGCAGTGAACTTGCACCTGGCAAAGATTACTCTGGCCTTTATTCAGGCATAAAGGGGCCAGGGCTTGCCATGCTCATAAGTGATCATCCATTTAGATCTTCACAAATGGACATGTTTGGTCAAAATCATACACTACCACCAAATACGGTAACTGGACCATTAGCAACTAGTGGTATTCTTGGATCGAATGTGCCAGTCAGGCCTTTTAATCATCAAGGTAGCTATGACCCTTTGCTTTCTGGTCCAGAATACAACGATTTATCTTCACATCATAATATGTTGGATGCTGATCTTAAAAATCTCACGGGTTCTAATTGGAGAAAATCTTCTCCTTCTCTCCCTTCTGCTCAAGTTGTCAGGCCTCCAATGAGACAGACGTCTGGTTCTTGGGATGTTTATGATGTGAATCAATTTCAAAGAGATGCAAAACGTTCGAGGATAGAGGTTTCATTGCCTATTGATGATGCTTCTTTTCCTTTAAGAAAGATGGATGATCTTGGGCCTGGCTCAGACCATTTTGGGCCAGTAATTGGTGGGGGTGCTTCAAGTCCATTTTTGAATGTCCAGGGAAAGGGTCGTTTGAGTCCAGTGCCTGGAAAGCTCCCTGCTGGTGGACCTGGACGAGCTCATCCTGATAATGATTACATTTGGCGTGGCATTATTGCCAAGGGTGGAACCCCTGTTTGTCATGCCCGATGTGTTCCCATCGGAAAAGGGCTCGAGATAGAACTGTAAGTGCTGTTATTTTCGTTGGTACATCTTTCCATTTAGACTTCCCTATTTGTGAAGGAAATGCTTGATATTTGTTTGATCTGGTTAGATTTCCATTAAGGCTTACTTTCAGTTTTGAATTCTGGACAGAGTATATTGTGGTTTTACTGGAACCATTCTTTTGACTCTGTTTTCTGTGGTTAATGTTCTATTAGATTGATGAAGGGAGTATTCCATAAACATTCCTGTTGTAATTTATGTGCTATTCATAAATGTTTTGCATGCTACTCTTGTAATTTGTTGTAGTTTTAAACTCCTCTTGGGTTTCGTTTTACTCGTGGTATCTGAATGAAATTTCTTATTTACTAAAGATTCCTGTTTGAGGCATTGCCTGTAAGGTTATTTTCTTTGAGTGCTCACTTCCTCAAAATATGTTAAATTTGAGTTTTCTTTGTTTTACTTCGGTGTTCTTTTGTTTATTTATTTATTTTTAATTCCTTCCAGTTGGATATTATTATGTTACTGAATTTCCTTCTTTTCTTTTCCTCAGTCCCGAAGTTGTTAACTGTTCAGCCAGAACAGGATTGGATATGCTAGCAAAACACTATTGTGAGGCCATTGGATTTGATATTGTTTTCTTCTTACCAGATAGTGAAGATGATTTTGCATCATATACTGAATTCCTTCGCTACCTTGGCTCAAAAAACAGAGCTGGTGTTGCTAAGTTTGATGATGGGACAACACTATTTTTGGTGCCCCCATCAGAATTCTTAACCAAGGTTCTTAAAGTTACAGGACCTGAACGGCTCTATGGAGTCGTTTTAAAGTTGCCTCCACAGGTGCCTTCCACTGCACCTCTACAATCACATCCACCTTCTCTTTCTCAGCATGATTATAGTCTTCCACATTTGAAGGAAGAACAAGCTTTGCAGAGGGAGTATGGAAGGGTTTCACACGAGGAGTCCATACCTTCTGCAAGGCCTCTTGCGCAAACTACTGTACAAAATCAACCACCCAGCAATGCTGCAGCACTTCCCCAAACTGGTGTTTCTTTAACACCAGATCTGATTGCTACTCTGGCCTCTTTTCTCCCAACGGTGTCACAGGCTACTGCTGTTGGTGGTGTTCAGCCTCCATTAGTGACATCAACTACACAGCCCTCATTTCCTCAAGGCATTGCACCGAAAGGAGTTCCTGCACAAAATTGGAACCAGGAGCAGCAAGCTTATAACCCTGCAGCCTCATCTTTCCAACAGTTCAATCCTCCAGCACAGTTACCACCAGCTCAGCATTACTCATCGATACCCAAAACACCCATCCATTCTGCCCAAGTGGCCCATGGCAGCACACAATATGTGGATTCTGCAGCGAGCTTACCGCAGCAAACTGCTTCATCTTCAAGGCCATTAACTAATTTCGGTATCCCTTCTCAAAGAGAACATGTTTCTGCCCCTTTTAGCCAACAGTATCATCCCGAGGCCCCTTCGAATACACAGAATGGATATGGAATGATGCATGGAGCAGATACTTCTGGGTTGTATGGTGCGCCAGCTTTTCAGCAGCCGAGCAATCCTAATGTTTTGTCTAATCAGGTTAATGGTGCTAATGTATTCCAGCCACAAAATTTGATGCAAGGTGACAAACAAAATTTGGAGCTTCCTAGTCACGGACAGCAGCTGCAGTCTGTGGTTCCCGGAGCTGGTCAGGGCACATCAGATGTAGAAGTTGATAAAAACCAGCGATACCAATCAACGCTGCAATTTGCAGCTAGTCTTCTCCTCCAGATTCAGCAACAGCAGCAGACAAATACTCCAGGTGGACAAGGGACAGGGAGTCAGCTGTGATATCTTCTTCAATCTAGGTAATTATCCTTTCCACAACTTATTTTCTTGAATGGATACATGCTAATTGGTTAATATAGGGATATGTCTTGATATTTGTTTATCATGTGGTGATGGATGTTTGTTGACTATTATTAATCCTTCTTTTAGATGGTTGCATATGCATTCTTAAAATTATGCATAACCTTTTGGATTTAGAACCTAGAAAATGTTGGTAGTGCTTAGGGCAAGTGTCATTAGATTCGGCTAGACCTTTTACTATTTTGAGAATAGGAAGTGGGGCATTAATATCAAAGTGTTGGGATGTTATGTCATGTAATGAGATGGTTGGAATCATTTTTTGTTTGTCGAAGTGTTTCAAGGTATAATGGTATTTTGAGATTGTTATGGGATTGGTTGTGACAAGAAGGATATGAGAGTTCGATTTAATCTGATGTGTTTTTTAAGAGATGGTTTGGAGGTTGAAAGCAAATTTGCTGTTTAGGTGGTGCAAAGGATGTGCGGAATATCTAAAGTTGAAACTTTCTAGTCATCTTTTTATGCACTATTCTCATTAGCCTTCCCATTGTAGGATGGCAATTATTTAATGGTTCAAGCTAAGATGATGTGGTTTGATCTGAAGCCTGTTCTTTTTGTTCCTTTATCATGTTGGACAAAAAGAGTTTTCTCCGAACTGAGAATAGGTTTTTATTTTAGAAGTATTGCATTGGAAAATGTTTGGATGCTTATTCACATGGTTAAGAATTAAGCTGCAAATTTTGTGGTGCTGGGTAGTTCCAGATTGATCTAATAAACAAAAATGTACCTGTTGGATAGTTAAACAATTGGTGCATTGCTCTGAGATATAACCCTATAAAGACCTTCCAAATACATATAAAACTTTTTAGAAAATTGAAAATACCCGTGTCAAACACAACCATTTCTGACATTCACATGTGAGTCCATGTAACAGTAGGTTTTTATAATTAGTTATTTCTTTACTGATTCCATGAACATTTGCATTGGTATCTTTTTTCTCTAGCTCACTAGTTTTATCTTTATAGAAATTATTGTATGCATATGTTTCCTCTAGAAATAGTAAATGTTAGTTTCTTTAATCTTTGCTTTATGAGCATTATTACCGTATTTATACATATCACATCTTATGCTATTTATCTTATTGTTTCAAAGCATTAATTTTGAAGATTTTGCCCTTGTCACTAGACTATAGGATGAACCTTTCTTAGAATTCTAGAAATGTAAATTTTTATGGGATTCAAATTTGTAATTTTGCTTTGTAAAACTGAGTTTTACTGAATTTGAGACTTACGTTGAAATGCCAAAACTGCTTTTTCACTCAAATATTTATCGTAAAGCTAGGTTCCATAAGACTCTAACTGTGTTGAGTCAGCCACTCGGCTATTAAATGACGTTTGAAACTTAACCTTAGCGTAGTGTCCCAAATAATTTAAAGAGCAATAAACTCAAATCACCATTTACAAACACACTCCTGTCGTCATCATCATCCCCATCTTGAATTTCTCCAAAGCCACAAATTGTACATTTTAAAGTACTCACTAAACAAAAATTGCGGCCAATTGTATTGACATTCGTTACAATGATTCAGGAGATAGGAATTTGGATGGTCTACTCTATTTTTCATTTGTTTTAGTTTTTACTCTTTTAAGTGATCAATCTTTTATACTTCGGGGATTGCTTTTGCTTTGCGTCAAGATGGGATCCCCCTCTACCTAGTTCGTATTTAATCCCAAATCCTCGAAACAAATACTGCAAAAATCATTCTTCGGAAGTCAAATTTTTTGCGAAACAAATGATCTGAAGGTGACTGATATATTTTCAAATTGATCTGGTATATACACACACAAAGAAAGCAATTTTCGTAAAAGAGATATTCTTATAGTATATATAAAGTAATATATTAATCTTGATTAAGGCTCTGTAGTAGCATTTGAGAATCTAGTCAGCCAAATTCCAAATACATTGGAATTTGGTGACAAAAATGTTAACGCGCTTTGTTAAAAACGTCCGAGTCCGTTCTGATTTTGGTTGGGGATTCTATTAAACTTAGGTATCAAACTGTGGTTGGCTTCACAATACAATTTATATTATCTGCCCTTTAACTTTGACGAAACATGTCAACTTGAATGGATAACGTATTTTGTGTTCCGAGTTTTGGTTTCGTTGAGTTCCATTAGTATCGAAGCGTTGGAATGATGTTGAATCTGATGCTTTATGATGTGAAATTTCTTATCTATGAGCTTGCCCACTGAGATGTGCATTAATCCTCAATTATTTGCATACATATATCAATGTTGTCATAGAACGTTTGGTGTTGCATTATTCACTATGATGTTACATACATGAATGCATTGAAATGCTATCGAACTGTTGATACCCTTTTTGGTTTATTTGTATCGACATTTAAGGGGCCGAAAAGGGTTGAAACTACAGGATGGATTACAACCCAGTTTTTATCAAGTTTCATCTCAGTTTTCGTTTCCTTTTTAACATAAAACAGATCGCGTAGGGAACTCGTCGGAGTTGGGGTCGGAATAGGTCGTATTCATTTGAATGCTTCTATATGATTTAAACTCAAACCAATCTGAGCTTTAGCATAACTTTAATAGAAAAATGCATGGAATCCGAGCTCTGATTTAAAAAGAATACTGCAAACAATCTCCATACGTCTATTCAAATAACATAGCTTTTCTAATGGTAAATATCTCTCTTGATACGTTATATTAGTTTCAATGCTCAAATTTGGTACTTGAATTCGATTTCTGTCTCATGGTTCAGCCCATTTCTGTAACATCATTAAAATGGTGTGATGTGGACCAATCAAGCTATTGCAAGTGGCAACTACATCAGTTGATAATGTCTCATTGATTGGTACCAATTTGAATATTGAAACTAAATTAAGTTGTCAAAAGGTGTATTTAACCATTTTTTTAGCAACGGTAGGATCATAATTTTTTGATTTTCTGATACTAAAATATGAGGGTAACTTATCTTACTATTTCTAATGCGAATGGTTGTTTTCTATTCGAACTTATTAGCATTTATTTAAATATCGGATATGAATATGTTTACGGGTATTCCTGTTTTTACTCGAGCTCGTCAACGTTATATATGTTCGGTTGAGTGTCGGATATAAATATGTTTATTAGCTCGTTCGAAGTTTGTCAACATAATTGCAGTATGATTTAGGATTCATATTCATGGCAAAAATAAAATCCAAAATAATTTTCCATGTTTATTTCGTTTGTTTCCAATTCCCAACATAACAAAGCCTTTTTATATTAATTCATTTATTCGATTTATGTAGGCAAAAATTTTGGGCTGTGAATCCGTAGATACGAAGCAAATTTCGATTTTTTTCTGAAAATGAACGACTATCATCAGCCGTCGACTGTTCGTGAATGAAAAATCCTTGTTTTGCAAATTTTGTGGGTAATAGATTGACTTCAATCAAGGACAAATTATTATTATTTCTTTAGTTAATGAATATTGGTTTTGATTTTTATTTAGCCATGTCAAATATTTCGGCACAATTTATGTTTAATTATCTCGCTGTCTTATCGTTTTGTTATATTTAATCTGGAAGCAAGTTAAAATTTGGATAAAAAAAAAACAGAAAAAATAATTAAGTTTAATTCAGTGAAATTATGTAATGGGACAAAAGCTGCTGTTCTCACTTTGGATCTTCATTTTTCTTAATACGGTTAATCCTTGAATTTTGACTTTTTGTTCAATTTAATCCTAAAACTTGGGCTCTAAACATGCCTTGCATCATCTTGGCCGAAAAAACACCTGCCCTGTATCATGTTTTAGGTTGGTATCATGTCAAAGTAAAGCATCATTAATTGAAGCTTAAAATTTATTTTAATGAAACCTTCAAAAAAAAACCTCCTCTGATAAGAAAAATTGGTCCTTGTAGATGTACACGTGGCATAATAGTAAAATTTATTTTGGGATAATGGTAAAATTAGCCTTCAATGTTTATATTTCTTCAATCTTTGGTTATTAACTTTTGGGTAAACCACACAAGTAGTAATCCAACTATTAGTAAACCACACTAGTGATCATCTAACTATGGAAAATTACAAGACAGTCACATAACTATGAAAAACTACAAAATGATCTCTAACTATTAGTAAATTTATTTTTGGTCACCTAACTATGAAAAGTTACAAAATGGTCACTCAACTATTCAATTTTATCTTTTTTATCACCCAACTATCTTGGATTTTTAGGTGTTTCTATTTTTATGTTAGCCAATTGGTAACCAAGAAAGACAGGATTGAATAGTTCAATAATCATTTTGTAACTCGTCATAATTGAGTGAACAAAAAGAAATATACTAATAGTTGGATAATCATTTTGTAAGTTTTCATAGTTAATGACCTAAGAAGAAATTTACTAATAGTTGAATGACTATTTTGTAACTTTTTATAGTTGAGTGATTAAAAAAATTTACTAATAGTTGGATGACTACTATTGTAGTTTACTTAATATAATTTAAAATCATGTTTAGGGACTGTTGGTGCAATTTACCCTTTTTAAAATGAAAAATCTCGAAAAGCATTTGATAGATTTCTCATGTAAATACAAATCACTTAACCACACCGCGAGATAGCACAGTATAAAGTAGCCAACAAATATATAAGGTCTTTGCTGTCTCTCTCTATCCTTTCACTATCTCACAAGTTGAAAAATAAAAACCCAAATTTTAGCACAGTTCTGTTCAAGATTTAGTCATAGAAACTTGTCCCAATTCTCTCATTTTCTAAATTCAGGGTTTTTGAAGTTTTGGATTTTTTTTCAATGGAAAAAGAATTAGATGGGTTAGGGTATTTACCTCTCCGCATAATTCTATCAAAATTATCTCCTTCAGATATTATTAAAGTTTCTTGTGCTAATAAAAGGCTTAGAGGTTCAGCTTCTGACGATTCCCTTTGGGCTCAAATTTGTTATCAAGAACTTCAGCTTTCAACCCCTCAAGATGATCATGGAAACCCTCTACCTTGTTTTATGGTAATTTTGATTTCATTTTTCCAAAACCCATTTCTTTATTTGTTTTTCTAATTCTTTTCTTAGTTTGGATGCTTGGATTTTTTGTTCTTCATTGTGTTTTTCTGTGAAATATTTTGTTTTTGTTTTTTTTATTATGCGGATGTTCTTGTTATTGAATTAGGAAAAGATTTAACTTTATATTGGTTAGTTAAATCAGTTTATTGGGATCGATGACTCAAACTCTTGAAATTTTACTTCATAAGTTGGAATTTATAAGGAGGAACAAATTTGGCTGAAATATTAAATAAATCAGTTTAAGGGGACCAGAGACTCAAATTTAGGAGATTTTAGACGAAAACAAGTTGAAATTTATATGTTGTAAAATATTTTATGTTGTTTAATTTTCTAATTCTTTTCTTCGTCTGGGTTTCTTTAATGGATTTTTTTGGATAAAAGGACCATTTTGCAAATAAATCAGTTTAATGGGACCAGAGACTCAAATTTTGGGAATTTTAGAAGAAAATAAGTTTGGAATTTATGAGGAGGAAAATATTTGAATAAAATATTAAAATAGCCCCTGAACCATACTGTTTTACTGAGATAAGCCCTTATACTTTTTCTGCACCTAATCAAACCCTTATTCTTTTATTGATACCTAAGGAAGCCCTTATTTTCTAGTGAAAAGTTTATTTATGTTAGGGTTTTAGGTATAGATTAAAGATTAAGTGATTGTTTAGAGTTAAGTTAAAGTTTATTAGAATACAAGTTAAAAATGTTAAAGGGATTATTTTTGTGTACAAAATCGAATGAGAACTTATTTAAATACAATGGTAAAGTCGAGGGCTTTTTTATATTTTAGTCAAAATGTTTCATTAGGGTTGAATACTATATGATATGTATGAATTTATGGATTTATGGAAATGTAGATGATTAAGTTCTTTCAAGTAATGTTTTTATATTTGTTTCTTTTTCCTTTCCAGTTAGCTTATCAGTTGTGGCGAGAGGCTTTCTCGATGTATCCATGGCCGCTCGTTAAACGAGTTAAAAGATGTTGGGATAAGCTTAAGAAATGGTTTAACAACAATTTCCCGGAGGCTGAGGCGACACTTAGAAGGGGTGCATCGGAATCTGATATTGAACAATTACAAACACTTTTAAAAGTCAAATTGCCGCTTCCCACTCGGCTTCTCTATCGCTTTCATGACGGTCAAGAACTGCCGGACAAAATGAACCCGAAGACAGCTTCTAGTAGCTGGTTGGGAATTATAGGTGGTTACTCTTTCTATCAAAATTCAGTTAATGTTTACTTGTTACCATTACATCAGGTTATTGCCAAGACAAGATATGTCATTTGTTACCTAGGTTTTTCGAGCCGATCCAAGTGCATCATCGTGGCTTCTTCTTTCGCTTCTAGTAGGAAACTGTTTTTCTTGAACTGTACCAATGGCCAACTTTTTGTCAGTACAAGGAAGCCTCTTACAGATAATGAAATGATTCCATGTGTCCCGAATACACTTATTCGTTCCGTGCACGATTTGTATGGTGAAGAGCAACAAGACGCCATGTTGCTGTGGTTAGAGGAACACGGACGCCGTTTAGAGAATGGTATTATCAAAGTCCGTAAAGAAGGAGATGATCGTAGTATCAATTTATTTCCCGAGGTTCCTCCCTTATGTGTTACTACTGTAACAAATGGTGTGCAGGTAATTTTTGGATACTTAATTGTTTTGAATTGATTTTAACGAAGAGTTAGTACATGTGTGTGGCTAGCTGAGTTGACTTTGACTAACCAAAATATTTATCAGTTTTTGTATATTTCTATCCGTGCTGGAAACTACGTAATTATTTTAACATGTTTTAGTCAATTTTTATATTCTGACCCTACACTTAATGGTATTGCGATAATTGTTTTCATTATTTTTGACATGATGGTACTAACAAGAAGTATTATCTTCCAGGTTCGTGCTTCGGCTGTGTTCGTTCCAGAATTTTCTGACCTACTAGATGAAGCCGAGAAGTTCGTGTTTGCTTATTCAATCCGCATGTCACTCTTACCCGAAGGGTGCGTCATTAATGGAATGACCTTCGGCTCCTGCCAATTGAATAGGAGGCATTGGATCATTCGTGCTGACGAAGAAGTCGTATCCAGTGTTGATGATGAGGCCGTGATCGGAAAGGTGATGAAATGCCTATTTCTCTCAGTTTAATTTCTCCTATAAAAATTTATGCTGGTCTGATTCTTCATTTCCTTTTATCTTCCTCGATTTTCTTTATATAAGTGAGCCTTATCTGAAAATAAGCTTTTGAAATGACGTAGCACTACCAGGTTTCTTCATTATTGAGTTACGTGAGCGAAAATGATTAAAGAAGGAAGTTCGATGTTCGAGTGCTGTTTTCTGTGGACTATCACTAGACTTGCACCTTTTTTTTTGTATATATTATTGACAAGAATCATCAAGTCATCAACGTTTTCTATAAATCTTGTTTTCCTTTATGCTTGCAGTTCCCTCTGTTGCATCCAGGAGAAGGCGAATTTGTTTATCAGAGCTGCTCGCCCTTACCATCTCCTTCAGGTTCCGTTGAAGGTCATTTCACATTTGTCCCTGGAAGGTATGTGAAACAAACTTTTGATTACTTTTAGAAGGTCTATTTCAATGAATCGTGCTACCTTTGACTGACTGTCTTGTCCCAATGTCTTGTAACGAGAGTCGAAATCCTTCAGCAACCGAGTTTAGATTTAAATCCGATGTGATCGTAGTAATCTGTTGAGAAGAATGGGAGTGAGAGTGATATAAATACTTTTAAGAAAAATAAGAAAGTCCGGAATGTATTTCGAGCGTAACCAATGAGTTCACTTTTGTATGAGAATTATTACATAAACATCGTTTTCTTCCTGCATTTAGTTTCTTTTTGGTTAAGACCGGCAATATTTTCCCTATAAACGGCAACGAATATTGATAAATGAGCTTAATTGAGCTCAATCTTTGAGTAGCTCAAACTTGCCACTAGTCGAGTTCATCTCAGCTCAAGCACACTCTTACTTTTATGATGCCCAAGTATGCCCATCATTCCTTAAGACTGATGTCGGAATATATGAAGTGAACACAGATAGTTACTAATGTAAACTTTGATTATTTTGTGGTTAGGTTGGCTGATCCAAGAGGCGGTC
The DNA here is from genome assembly GCF_007990345.1 of Gossypium hirsutum. Classification (NCBI taxonomy): domain Eukaryota; kingdom Viridiplantae; phylum Streptophyta; class Magnoliopsida; order Malvales; family Malvaceae; genus Gossypium; species Gossypium hirsutum. Next base: position 1,173,237 of record NC_053425.1, read on the forward strand.
CATTTAAAGTTCAAGTGGCAAGGTTCCCATTAGAAATGCCAGATTATGTTTTTTGACAAAATTCCTGATTTTCAGACTTTTTGTCTGTTTGTATGTGTGAAAACCCTATTTTGCTCTTTCATTTCATTTTGCCATATTACTCTCCATCATATTACTCTCATCATAAAATTTGTTACTGGTCATTAATGAATGGGGTTCGCTTGTGTGTAAAACACAGAATATATTGGGTAAATTATATTCAAGGTCATTAAACAATTAGTAAGTTTATGTTTTAGTCTTACAAGATGGTCACTGTATTATTGAATTTGATCCTTTTTCCAATTTTTGTAATGACATGCGTGGCATCACATCATCACATTGGACTAAATTTGAGAAATATTTTTCAAATTCCAAATACAATTTATATTATCTGCCATTTAACTTTGACGAAACATGTCTAACTTGAAAGGATAACGTATTTTATGTTCCGAGAGTTTTAGTTTTATTGGTATCAAAGGGTTGAAATGATGTCGAATGCTGATGGTTTGCTTTATGATGTGAAATTTCTTATCTATGAGCTTACCCACTTAGATGTGCATTAATCCTCAACTATTTGCATACATAAATTAATGTTGTCATATATAACGTTTGGTGTTGCATTATTCACTATGATGTTACATATATGCATGCATTGAAATGCTATC